>NW_027290426.1:0-690 GCF_016086655.4 Lepeophtheirus salmonis | reverse complement strand
CCTTCACTTTATTAGAGGAAATATGGACTCCTAATGTCCAATAACACGGAGTAGATGAGGAGGATAGATGAAATGGATGACTGAATACTCATACTGAATAGAAGTAGATATGGACAGCTGAAATACACAATCATAGAGACATTGAGTGAAGTCAATATCAATAGTAAGTCCCCCCTTTTTATATGTTCCAGTCTAGAACGAAAGCTTGGTTTTTATCGATATAATTGTAAATTGTGGATGTGACCTTGAAAATAGGGTCAAAGCATCATCAACTCTTTAATTTTTATGATGTTCGAAGCCTACTCATTTCTGGAAATAATGTCACGTGACAAATTCGAAATGGTGTTAATCGTCACGTGATCAATTCAAAACGGCGTTTAACATCACGTGAGCAATTCAAAATGGAATTTAACATCACGTGAGCAATTTAAAATGGCGCCAAAAGAGCTAACACGAATAACATCGGACTTTAAACCTTTATGCTTACTCATTTCAGCAACTCACAAGGGGATCAAATTAAAAAAATGTATAACCTATTCAGAAATGAGTAAGCATAAAGGGTTAAAGTGCAATGCTCTTCGGGTTAACTCTTATGACGCCATTTTGAAATTATTAACGTGATGTTTGACTCCATTTTGAATTGCTCACGTGATATTAAACGCCATTTTGAATTTGTCACGTGACATCATT
>NW_027290425.1:0-551 GCF_016086655.4 Lepeophtheirus salmonis | reverse complement strand
TATTTATCACCATATTGAAATGTTTGATTTGTAAAGATCAGGATCTCCACAAGAATAAATTGATTACAGATTTTAATAAATGTTTTGCATAATATATTTTATTATTATTTCTTAATATTGTTCTAATTGGACTCAGAGTAGAATTGGAGATCGACATCAGAGTAAAACTTTCAAATGTCATTGTTTTCATCTTTTTTTCATTCCTCTCTTGTCACAGCTGATTGTAGCTCATCCAATCAAACGTCATGAGCATTATTCTCTCTCTCCTCCAAACCCTCCTTCGAATTGTCAGGGTTACCATTTTGATTTTCGATTTCTTTTTTTTAACATGCTCATTCCACACTGGATTTTCCCCTTTCGTAATAGTGGTGGAAGAAATCCCCCTCCTTAGGGAATTACTTTAATGAGAGGAAGATGAAAAACACCAAACTGATCGCTCATTAAATTAGATAGTCTTTTCTCACTTTAAAATTCATCAAGGAGGAATATAATAATCCATTTAGCTGGATACATTTCAGGATCAATTAATGCACGAGTTATCCTAATTGACA
>NW_027290424.1:0-993 GCF_016086655.4 Lepeophtheirus salmonis | reverse complement strand
ATATCGGGCAATTCAAATGATTCTGCTTAGAATTGCAGCCTCTCACAATGTGTACTTTTTGATTTAGAAGCCTCTTTTCTTTTTTTCTTCGAAATGACTTCTGATGACTCTTACATTACCCTGAGGACCAGAGTGGGGGAATAGTGATTCGATAGAAGTCTTGTCATTTGCTAAAAAATAATATTTTAAATTTAGAATCGATTTTTATAATCGTCTGAAAAATGAAGGTTGAGCTTTGAAAAATATTTCTAATTAGTGAAAAGGGGTATAAATGAAACTCAAAGTAGAAAATGATCAGAGATTTGTCTGCCACACAAAATCTTTTGGAACATTACTTCAATTATCATTAGAGATGATTTGGTTAATTTTTTGCAAAAGTTGCGGTAACAAAAAAGACCAGCAGATTGTTTACCTGTAGAACTCTTTATTTGTCAAGTCTCTAGGATCAATATTAAGGAAATTGGAGCAGAAAAGGCAAGAAGAGGCTCGTTGAGTCTGCACCAGATTCAAGAATTTTGAAATTGTAAAGACCCTTAAATATCTGAGGAACCACTGCCTGGTGGTTTCAGGGTTAAAGTCAACAATGTTGAAGACATCAGTGACCGTCATAGAAGCGGAAGGCCGATCAAACAGAAGCCTAAACCGACAAAAAAGATTTTTCTAAAATCTGAAGAAGCGGTTGGTATCCAATACCATAAGAAAAGCCTTGCAGCAAGTATTTCCGACATATTGAACGACTCATGCTCACTCAAAAACATCAACAATTAGGATTTGATCGTTGCAAAAAGCTTTACAATGACCTGAGGTATCACAAAAAACTAATTTTGTTCTTCTGGGACGAGAAGGCATTTACATTGGATCCCGATTACAATTAGCAAAATTATCTGGTCTTATATTCTGGAAAAGTTTACTGCAACCTCCTTTAAGTGTCTACCAAATTTATGGCAAGGCATAAAGACAACTTCAAAGAAGTATTGAGTCCCTAAAACAATC
>NW_027290423.1:0-4661 GCF_016086655.4 Lepeophtheirus salmonis | reverse complement strand
ATTTGTTTTTAAAGAGAATAGTCAAAATCAAAAGTGAAAGGAGGCTTATTCAAGGCATTATATTCCGTTAGGTTAGCAAGATAATTACATTGAACTCTATATTTAATATATTCCAGACAAATGACAAATTAAGATCTTATTTCTAGTTTATGATTTTAAAATGAGCATTTGATATTTAGTGCATATTATCCATTTATTATTAATATATTTATTGTTGATTTCTTCCCTATACTGATGTTTATATTTACTTAAAAATGTATAATCCTACCTTTTTTTTTAAATGAAAAAAAAAACCATAATCTATTCTTTTAAAGTTAATTTTAGTACCGTAATCGTTCGAGCAGTGTTGTTAAGTAAAATCAGCTAGTATCAACAAACAAACAGCTAAAAAATCGGCCAAATATTTTTTTATAAGTTTAGTGAAGTATTATGGACAATTTATTAGTGATAGTTCCTATAGAACGTTTTAGCGCTACATCACAATGAAAAACAACACAAGTAAAATAATAAACATCCAAATCTGTGTATAAAATATGTAAATATAATTCCTTAAAATAAGTATAATATATATATTAGGTTGGCATTAAAATCACTTTTTGTTAAAAAGTCAAAAATGCAAGGTTTAAATGTGCTCCTTTTGATAAAAATACGATTCACAAATTTTGAACAATATCTATGAACATTTAGAGGTAGCTTTACGGCCTTAAAGTTTTAAAATTTTACATATTTTCTGCAAAAAAAACTCTGATGACCTTTTTTATGACCTTTTTTTTTTTTAGGAAAAACACCTTTATAGCCTTGTTTGATAAAATAAATCAAACAATTTTTTCAAATAAAAAAAATATTGCAGTGAATATTTAGTAGGAGCGTATTATACAAAAGATGACGTCCTAGGACAAGTTAACAATAGAAATATATATTTTTTTTAATTAATAAGTAATAATGTTATGTAGTATATTGTTTTGTATTTAATGATTTAATAACAAATCAAAAGTATTCATTTGATACTTCTTAAAGTTTTTTTGTTTTTTTTTCTTGTAATATAATATTTATATTACCATAATGATTTCATATTTAAACATTTAGATTTTAAGACCAATGATTTCATATTTAAAAAACTTTTTATAAACATAATATTTAAGAAAATATTTAAAAAATTTTTTATAAACATAATATTTAAGAAAATCAAATTTATATTTTTTAAACTACTTGTAGAAGAAGTTTCAGTTGCGCTTCGTCATATGTTAACAAGCAACTATATTTTTGTATGAGTGCAACTCTTCTATATTTTTTTATTTGTGTTGCCAGGCTAGCTGATTTCCAGGTAGATTTAGCTGATTTTTCACTTAACCAGCTGAAAAAATATCATCTAGCTGATGGCTGGAAATCTTAGCTGATTTTTGTAACATTTTAGCCGATTTTTGGTTGATTTTTAGTTATCTCAGAAAAAAAAATGATAGGCTCAATTTTGGGCGTGTAAATTGATTATATCCACATTAAAATATTCAATGTAATAGCTCAGGCTATTGTAGACTCCAGCCTGGACAAGGATGACTCTTTAGGCTATACATGAAACATTCTTTCTTTTTTTGACCAAGTAAGTGCTCTTTTTTTTTAGAGTAGAATAGTTATGACTTATGAAATGAAAGACGGAGTTCCAACCGTTTAATGAATATATTTTAAGATTATTTTTGGTTCATCTATTAATTTTATATTATCAAAATTAGCTCTGGATTTGAATTTATTTAACCCTTGGAGTCAAAATAAAGATATAATTTACAAAATAAATTATTAAATACCATCTATGTATGGTATTTTACTTCTAATAATCTACAGAAGCCAAATATGTTATCTAAAACATATTTAAACATTTTTACGAATTTATAAATAAATAATTTTGTCAATTTATCTAAGGAATATGGAATAAACTCTGATTTGAAGTAGTGATTTTTAATCATTTTGGCTTTATTTTATATCATTTAAAGTAATCTCTCTCCCTGGCTACGGAGGCAGTTCTAACATTTGACAGGTCGTTGTTTAATATGCGTCTAATCTATATCCTTTTACTGAGCTTAAGTCAGTAGCCTCAACAAAATTAAGTTTCCTCATTCCAATGCTGAAGTTGAGTTATTCAATTTAAAATGTATCTGGATTCACGAACAACGAAGAACAACTTCCTGAATTTTCTCAAAGGGGTCTTAGCTTCAAATGGAGAGAAAGGTGTTTGTCTAACATCCATTTCTTCGGGTAAACACTTGAGTATGGTCCATGGATTCAAACAGGTAAATGTGGAATTTATTTAAGATAAATTTATGTCTTTTTAATGTATTTGAAGATGATAGGATGAAGACGAATTTTATTTCTAAGTATTAGCCATTATTTTTTGATTACTCATTGTATAACATATCGTATTAGGTACTTTCAGTGAAGAAATTTAGGAGATTTCAATGTAAATAGATATATAATATAGAAATATGAAAGTTATTTTTATGAGTTTCACGAAGGAAATCAAGTATTCCTGAATTTGAAAATTTGGACTACTTTTTATTTAAATGTTCTAGAGTAATTTGAAATATAGAAGATTCTCATTTCTATAGTAGAATCAATTGATATTATATCCTCCAAAACGGTAACTTTAATCAATAGTACCATATCTCTCGCTCCGTCTTTTTACGCGTACTCGCTCGATGTCCATCCCTAATCAATAATCATACATGTAAATCCAGTATGTTTTTTAGCAGCCCGGGATTTTGTAATTGTTCGTATAAGGAAGAAATTTTATTTTCCTTGGGAGTTGTCATTATTATTTAATTCCTGAGTAGTGAACTTTCTTCCCTAAATGGATTCAATTATATTCAAAACCCATTTGAACGTTCGTCTGTACTCTTAAAAGACGGAACATAACCGTGAGGATTTGTTACAGAGTTTTAATTGTAAGACCTTTTTGGAATTCTAGCAAATAGCTTAGTTTAAATCCTTTTCTCCTTCCTCTCTTATCACAGCTGATTGACGCTGATCTAATTATACATCATGAGCATTATTCTTTCTCACTTCCAAAATGTTCTTCAAATTGTCAGGGTGTCCATGTTGGACGTAAGTGCAATCACCTAAACCAAATTTATAGTTCTAATTGAGATAAACAACAATGGCAATAATTTATAAGTCCTGGTGTAATGTAGTACTTCGAAGGGAACCCAAAATCCTTGAAATTCTATAGGACTTCTATCTCCTAGGATACCAGACCCTCCAAGCCTGCTGGAATCTTGATTTTACTTATATTCACTGCATACAGAATAACTCGGATCTTTTCAATTAGAAGCTCAATTTCAAAAGTTTCTTGGTGTTTCAGCAATGGTGCAATAAGTCAGTCATAGTAGCTCAGAATCACACTAAAATCTCCAAAAATCATACACTCACACATTCCGTGGAGGAAAATAATTTTGTTATTTCAACTCTCATCAAAAAGCCAATCATGCTAAAAATCGAGTTCTTAAATATGCTACTTCAAGATGCAAAAGCATTATTGTAGAATGTCCATAAAAGTAGAAAATTTGAGAGCAATAATGATTGCTACCTAAGAAAGATATTTATTCTTGGTTGTCGAGATTTCTAAAATTAGTTAACTTCATAGATTATTTTATATATGACATCGTTTGAGATTCGACCCTGGTTTCACTCTCAAAATTGAGAAAATGTCAAGTTTCGTATTCTAATCTGAAGTCAAAAATAAAAAATATACAAATTTTTCTTAGATATACTCATTTTTGTGAAGGGATATCTAATTTGACGGAAATAATAGTATCTCTTCAGCATTTTCATGCTCTACAAAGGAATCAATTAGTCAAACACCTGTGGTTTTCAGAACTTGTAGTTGTGATTGCGTAATATAACGCATTCCAAAACATGGATATTTTCCTCATAAATTGTGTATATGTTGCTTCCTTTAAAAAAACCGAAATATTAAGTACTTTAACTCAAATTGTTTATATTTATGGAAAAATGTACATGCTGGGCATAATTGATTAACTATTCACGAATATAGGTAATCCCATATTTTGTCACGGCCTATTGTAATAAAAAATTTTGCATAAATTTTTAAATGCGTAAATTAAAAAAAAAAAAAAATTGGAAATATTACAGCTGCGAGGAGAGAAATAAACACATCACCCTAAAGGATACTATTTCAGGTACTCACGATCAAGTTTTCAAGAGTCAAGCTCGAAACATTTTTATCTATAATCAATCCATTTTAATGACGGACGGTATTTTTTTCACAAATAAATAAAATTAATAGTAGGTGTAATGTTATTATTTTTATTTAAATATTCCTCTACAAAAATAAGACAACTATTTTACATCGCTCAGGGGCCTCTGTAGGGGGTGGGCTAGAGGGTTGTAGCCCCTCAAATTAAGAAAATATTCATTTCTACTAGAAAATTTAATATATATATATTTTAAATGTAATATTTTTTTAAAATTTCAAAAAAAAATATAAGTTAAATTTTTTTCTTAAAAGTTTTGTTCCAAACAGCTGTTGATTTTTTTTTTTTTTTTTTTTTAAATTATTTTTTGACAATGGATTTTTGAAATCCATCTCCAAAAAGTTTAATTTTTTGAGAATAGATATGTATTTTTGAAATTTTTGTCAATAGGTAAAGATT
>NW_027290422.1:0-739 GCF_016086655.4 Lepeophtheirus salmonis | reverse complement strand
TTAAATGTGTGTACAATATCACCCAGATGATTCCCAGAGAAAGAAATATTAGGTTAATGGATTTCACCTAAAGACTTCTAACTTAGATTGAGTAAAAGTTTACTGATACGTAATCATTTGCAACTCCATCTAACCTGTTAAGTGAACATTTTAAAAATCAACAAGACCGTCGTTAATTGAAAAAATGCACCGTCCGTGGTTTGTTGGATTCCGGGTCTCAAATAGCTTGATAACTACTCGACTTGTCAGATCATTAGGGTTGAATGGATTGAAGACATCGATATCAATTTGATAGAGAGTGAATTTAAGAATGATTTTCAACATGAAATATTTTTAAGGGTTTTGGATGTATCGATAATAGGTATGAAGGCTTGTTTTGTTATTAAGAAATGTTACTTTGGACTCGTGGTACCTAAAATTGTCATAGAAAACCTTCATCTTAATAACGTAAACCAGCATTTTCCAAAGTGGTACATTGATAACGTCCCCCTGAAGGGCAGTGCTTTGATGCAGAGAGGGAGTAATGCAAAAAGGGGAATTTGGGGAGGGGGGCAATAGACCAAAAAAGTGGTGATTATGTATTATTAAATAAAACAAACAAAAAAATAAAGTGGTTACCAGAAAGTAGTCGTCATATATTAAATATTATCCATTTGATAGGATAGAAGAACGATATATCAAGATCGATTTTGATTTCTGTAGTCCCAAGACAATGGTTTTCGGTGGAAGGGTATACTTC
>NW_027290421.1:0-1152 GCF_016086655.4 Lepeophtheirus salmonis | reverse complement strand
CTGTTGAGTAGAACCTTACTAGAAAATAGAGGGCAGGAATATAAATTACCTACCAAATACATACAATGAAAAGTTTTTCCAAATTGTCAATCATCCGATTAAATTTTTAAAAAAAAAAAGTTTAATTTAATTTTGACAATATAATATTCAATTTTTATAAATTTCCAACTTGAATAAGTTAGTTAGATAAGTTAACCAAACAATGAGATAAATAATATATAATGAAGAATTGACTATACTTGGGTTGGGGATTGTTATATGTGCGTAAAACCACATATATTTCCCATACTTCATATTATTATTATAATTTAAAAACAAATCAATTCTTTTCTAAATTGTTACAACTAAATTATCTGATAATAGGGTATTTATATATATAAAATTATATAGAATACTCTGAAATTTGAAAACATAGAATTAATGATCTTTCTGGGACTGGATAAATGAACATAAACTCAACAATATAAAAATATTTTGTTTTACATATGTAACTTGGGTAAAATGAGTATATATTTTGCCTTTTTCAAAGCAATGAAATAAAAAATATTTTGTGGTCTCTAGTTTCGTTCCACAGAAAAACAAATCATCTTTTCTTAATCTTGCTATATATACTTCCAAAAGAAAGAATGTTGGTAGTGAACTAGTAAAGAGGTAAATCCATCAAATTGTTGAAAATATTTTATCTTTAAACATTCCATAAATGATTGAGATATCAATAGTGTAGTTTTGTCAATTTTGATCCAAATTACTAAAACATTAGTAATCTATGGCATATTTTAACATTCAATTACCCATTCTATTTTACTGATAAATATATTAAAAATAATAAAAGTATTAATTACGAACACTATGCAATTGTATTTTTGTCTGTTGGATAAAATCACATTTATTATTGTTTTTAAGGTATATTATACGAAAAATACATGACATTTATTATATAAAGGTTTTTATAGCTTTTTGAAAAATCACATTTAAAAGTATAAATTTTGAGTTATTTTGATTAATGATTGTATTCCTCAAAAATTGATTAATTGATTCATTGTACATTTTTATTGTGGAATTCTAAATAGGTTTGTAAGTCAATATACAAAGTCAGCTTTTAAATCTATTAAAGTGGAGCGTAAGGCCAGAAGATACTTTATCAATTTAAAT
>NW_027290420.1:0-1827 GCF_016086655.4 Lepeophtheirus salmonis | reverse complement strand
ACAATGGGCCTTCCAATTGCACAATTACTCGAACGGCATCGACTAAACCAAAATTCCACGCAATTTGCTGCTACAGTACAGGGGCGTCTGCAGGGGGAGAACTGGAGGGGCTTTAGACCCTACATCCAAATCAAGGAATTTTGTCTTTTTACTACTAAATTTAATATTTGAAATTTCATTTAATTACTCAATTTTTTTGTGAACAGCTGTGGCTTTTTATAAATTTTCTCCAAAGAATTAAACTATTGGAATTTTTTACAAAAAATTTAAATTTCCAATTTTCTTTCCAAAAAATTATTTTCTTTCTGAACAGCTGTAGATTTTTGAATTTTTTTTCCAAATAAACTAATGTTTTTTTGTTAACAACTGTAGATTTTTGAATTTTTTTTCAGAGAAATTTAAATTAATATTTGTAATTTTTTTTTTATTTTTTTATTTATATTGGTAATTTAATTTTACGAATTTTTTTCGAAACTTTTTTAATTTTTAGATTTATTTTATAAAAAAATACAAAAACCAAGCCCCAAACTCACTTTTGATGAATCATTATAAATTAGGATATATAGTTTTATAATGTAATTAGCCTTAAATTTTGATCTACTGTCTGAACCAAAATATTGGTTCAAATTGGTGCATAGCACTGTGACACCAGAAGTATCCAAGACTCCTAGGTGAAGAAATTGATCCAGCTACTCACCCTAAGATACACAAGAGGATGCCAGACAAAGAGAAGACCGCCAAGGTAGCCACCGTGAAGATATTCCGATGTGCGCAGAGAAGATCCTTCAATTCACAATCTAAAAATGTAAGGAAATTACTTCGAGAAGATCACTTTTGTCCCTTAAAAGTCACTCGGACACTTGAAGCTGCAAGGAAAGCAATTAAAATTTATAATGAAAAAACAGAGGATGTATTCATAATTTCTCCTTCGTAAACGTCAGATGAGTATACGAAGGATATGGATGAGTTGATTCAGATGGAGGAAAGGCTCGTCGAAATTGAAGCTAAGGTGGGTGGTTATTTGGAAATACCTTCTTAAGATCCTTCTATCAAGGTAGGAACCAAAGTAATCCAAAAATCCAAGCCAAATTGCCGAACCAATTCGAAGACAGCATAAAATACTCAGAGTTCTTTAAATGTATTGAAACTTTGAATAAGTATGTCAAATTAACCCATGAGAAAAAATGAGAGAAGAGCAAATTGCTATTTTTTGAACATGTTGCTCGCCTGGATTCCTCATTAAGATACGGTACATAGTCAAAATTCCATCGGGCACTTCTGAAGGCTTAGAGAAGGTTATTAAAGACGTTAGTAAATATCTTAAAGCTAAAAAAAAGATTGCAGCAGCTAGATACAAATTGATGCAACGTAACCAAGCAAATTTTGAAAGAATTTATGAATTTTATTGCAAGTTAAAAATGTTAACAGAACAGGCCGAAATTTACGATATGAAATCAGAGGATTGATTGGCCCTCTAATCACTTTCGGAGTCAAAGATGAAGATGTTAGTCAAAAGCTTTTAGGAAAAAAACCCACAGCTCAATTTGAAAGGCACTATAGGTACTATTATGTACCTTCTTTAAGACTAAGGAAACGGCCAAAAGCAATCGAGACAGTTTGAACGATCAAGTTTTGAAGGGTATAGATCGTGTAGATCTACCATTGTCATGGTAGAAGGAGGAATCAAAGTCTTGGAAGATTATGGACGAGGGGTGAAGAAAACCTCTCTGGAAAGTGTGGTTTCAAGGCTCCTCACCAATTTGGAAGACCGTTCCATTCAAAGAAGGACAGAATGGTGGAACTGTAAGAAAAAAGGACATTATGATA
>NW_027290419.1:0-300 GCF_016086655.4 Lepeophtheirus salmonis | reverse complement strand
TAGATTTCTAAAAATTTTGTCCACACAAATTAATATTATGTAAAATTAATTTTTCAATCTTTTTAATATGTTTGAATTTTTTTCAAAAAATTCAATAACAAATCCTCCCCAAAAATTATATAATCCTGCCGACGCCCCTGAACTGAGACAATTTATTCTAAATAAACGATGAACGATTTAAAAGTAAAAAATGTCCCAAAAGATCATATTTAAGTGGGATTAAAGCAATTTGTAGCGAATCCTTGCTTAGGAGCAGTCTGGAAAGGTATACCAGAGGAATTTGTCTAATTGGAATCATTA
>NW_027290418.1:0-552 GCF_016086655.4 Lepeophtheirus salmonis | reverse complement strand
TTCAGCAAATTTCTAGGTATAAAAATTATGAATCGAGTCTTCAAATACTGCCAAAATGATGTCTTTAAATCTTATCTACCCAGTAGGATGTCCACAAGTGCATAACTTTTTTTGAATTTTTACGAAAACTATTAACTGCATCGCTATTGAGTGACGTCATATAAAAAGCAACATCCGAGGATCGAGTATTATTTTTTTCCGCTAAATAAACTTTGTAATTATATGAGTAGAAATGGGGTGGACAATAACTGTTCCACTTCAATTTTTGGGAGCTCAATATAAAAAATAACTCAAACTGTTAAGCTTCTTTGGTAAAATAAGGTAAATGTTAATGTTTTAAATAGTTTTTTAATTTCTAGTGTAAATAATTAATTCTGGATATCTAAATAAATAATTTATTTGACACATATAAATAAATAGTTTAAAGATTTTATTTAACATATAAATAAATAATTTTAATAATTTCTTTAATATATAAATAAACAATTTCTATAACATATAAATATTCTTTCTTTTTTAAGTTGTCTGATTTAAAAAAAATAGTTCATATCG
>NW_027290417.1:0-538 GCF_016086655.4 Lepeophtheirus salmonis | reverse complement strand
AGAAGAAGAAAAAGATCTGGAGGGAGGGTGCAGCTATTAATTTAAAATCTAAAGTATCCAAAGAAGAAAGAGTGGTCCTTAAACATTTTTTAACAGGGTTTAATACCACAAATGTAACTTTGTAGGTACATGGTGGCATACATAGCCCAATCCTTAAACTATATCAAAGGAAACCCACTCCGAACCCACCAAAATCCGATACTAGGAGATTTTCTTTGGGTTGACTGACTTGAGATTAAATTTTTATCTAATTTACTCGTGAGATGTTTAATGACTATTTTTTTAATAGCCCAAAATTTGAAATTATCATTATAATTACAAAATAAAATTTATTTAGTATTTATGTTATTACAACCACCTGAGTCATCAAAGGTCAGGATTGTGCATTAAAAAATAAACAATTGGTAACTTCTAGAACTAGTAATGTAGTAAAATTCTACTGTTATTATAGAATACAGTTTAAGTAATGTTTATTTTTATCCTTCAGCCCACTAGTGTCCCCTTTGTAGATACAGCACTGTCCATGTGTTAAATATAT
>NW_027290416.1:0-514 GCF_016086655.4 Lepeophtheirus salmonis | reverse complement strand
CAGAATCTATCGATTCTGTCAAGAAATCTTGATGACAAAGTTGTAACGAGCAAATTTAACGAATATCTTGGAATGACCCTTTACCTCACTTGGAGTCTATCTGAATGGATGGGATAGTGATGGAACATTATTTTGCCTTCAGTTTTATCCACGTAAATAGAACTGGAAAAATAACGGAATGAATGATTAAATTAAACGTTTAAAAAAAATACTTCTAAATTAGTAGTTATTAAAATACTCACACATAAAGTCAAAGTATACTGGCATCAAACTAATTGGTAAACTTATAATAAAATGCTTTTTAGTAAGTATATTAGTTTATTATGCTTTAATATTTGACGTAGAAACAAAGAGAGAGAGAGAAAAATAAAAAAAAACCATAAATGAAAATATAACCATGAAATGGTTAATGGAATTTCAAAAACTTTTTGCTTTGTAGTTTAAACTCTTCCATAACATATTATTAATTTCTATACAATATAAAGATTCGAATATGAAACAACGAAATATTAAT
>NW_027290415.1:0-2350 GCF_016086655.4 Lepeophtheirus salmonis | reverse complement strand
TGTGAGGATTTAGGACTCTCAATAACCAAGAATGATAATAAGTGGACAGTAATAATCTACTAATTAAATATAAGACGCGAAATAATAACAACAGACGTATGTATAGTCAAGCTCTATATTTAGATTGAATGGAATAATTTAATAAAGAAAAACCTCTTTTTCGGAGGAAAACATTTGAATATAATAACGGTTGCCAATAGCTGATTATATGGCCAGATATGCAAAAGTCTCAGATTCCAACAGACACCCCAGAAAATAACGGCTTCGTCAGAATACGATATTTTTTGTCACTGTGTCTTTTTATATCCTACTCAATTTTGACTGGAATTGAAAGACCTCCAGGTTGAAAAGCTGTAGATCCTTCCAGGAAGTCTCACTAATTAGAGCAGAGTTTGCTTGGCTTTAGAAACAATGTGTTAATGTTCACAACATCTTCCTTGTATTGCCAAACTATGCCCCAGATAACGGGCAACTTTATACACATTATGGGTTGTCAAGTAACTCAGGTTTTGGAATAGACATATATTGTTATTTTTTAGATTTATATAAAATGTTGTTATTTTTAGTTTGACTTTTTTATCATTCCATGCATGGCTTGAGATGTTTAATTGTTGTCACCTTTTAATAATATTGTAACTTCCTTTACGTCGTCTTTTTTCCTCAATTCAGAATGATGAGTATCACAATATATCTCTCTGATGTCTCTTCGAATTGTAAGGAACTGGTTCTACAGACATGTTAGCTGTTTCTCCAGGAATGACTTTATCCTCCTGACTTCCTCTTTGTGGCAGGGTCGATCTCAAACAGAAATTAGCACCAGAGTCGATTGTACACCGAACTCAGGGACCGTCAACGTCTGCTCTTGATTTATCACGTCCACATTGATTGATCAATTCAGACTCCACCATTTCTTTTTCAGCAACGTTAGACTCTAATATAGCAATTTGTCTTATTGAGCATAAAATGTTTTCTGTCATTTGTTAAGCTAAGTTTTTGCTGAAATGAGAACGTTGTCCTGGTTTTTATGGACTATAGTAATCCTTGCTAACTTCCCTGAATTTTTCTCTAATGATACAGGTTTTAAAATTACTGTTTCCCCCATATTGATTGAGTTGGTATAAGACTTCAACCATTTTCTGCTAAAACTTAATTTATTTAAATACTAGTTGTCTCCATCTTGCCCAAAAACCTTTCCAGAATTTTTTTCTAGACAACCACATGTTACCATAGGGTAACGTGAACAAGATTGATTCATTTGGAGCAGATTATTTCACCTTTTTGACGACCATGAATCAGGAGATTGGGAGTGATAGCTGAAGATGATAGATCGTGATTGGAAATTCCAAGGGTCTATCATTTATAATACTGGCTATTTCTATTATTATTGTTTTTACTTCGAACTGTCACCGATTTCGTTCAAGAATCAAGAATGATCAGGATTTATTTTATTAATTTAATTGTTTCTTTTCTGTATCAGATCCCATCAGAATATCATCGATATAAGTTTTTGTCAATATACTATCTACTGCTTTTAGATATTCTTTTTATCCATTGTTTTGCAGTAGCTTGAGACAATAACTTGTGCCATATATATGATTCACATACGCATCCAAATGGGAGTCTGGTAAACCAATACATTTCAGGAGGATTCTTATCAGAATTATCCAAAGAAATCTTGACATATCCATATCGGATTCCTATTTAAGTCGTATTGAGAGAAACATTTTTGTTATATCTATTGTTGCAATAAATTTGTGCATATTTGAGTGTAAAATTAGTTTTACAGTTTGTAGTAATAAATTTGAACCAGGTAACAGTAATGTATTTAATGTAAGTTTTTCTGTTTTTCTAGTCTGGCATTGATGCTTTTATTATAATTCTACATTTAGTTGTCGATCGGTCAGGTTTTAGTACAGGTTCAGCTCGTCAAGAATGTAGGTTAGTTGACTATTTTTCTTGTTATTCCATTGGTCACTTTCTGCAAATCTGTTGTAATACAAAGTCATTATAAGTATCATCTACTAATGATAGATGTTCTGATTGCTTCCATCATATTTTTCCGATAAGATGCTCAGTTATAATTATTTGTCATTTAATGATTTTCAGTATTGGGGTCTTTCCAAGATCATTCAACAAACCAGTATTTTTGGAAATCATATACTGCTGTATATGTTGTTCTGCTTGAAAATCTACAGCTGTGAGGAATTTATCACAAGATTCATGTGAGATTATACCTACATTTTCTCCTGACTAAAAATCCTTAAAATCAAAATTTTAAACTATATTATTATAAATAGATGATATTTCATAATTTATATGATCAGTTTCTTGAGAAAAATGTATCTTAATT
>NW_027290414.1:0-31202 GCF_016086655.4 Lepeophtheirus salmonis | reverse complement strand
AACTAACAATATGTGTAACTGCGTCCTCAACACGTCCGATTTTATTTCTATTGTGGTATGTAATAGGTATGCATGGGCATGTTTGGTCAAATAAATTACTTTTTTAAGATTACAAAAGGAAAACAGTTGTTGCATTTCCTTTTTCATCTTTTTCTTTTTTTCTTCATTACTTACTAATATTTTTTGTACAACATATCCTTCATATATAATTGATCTCCATTTATCCATTTTCCCTTGGAGTTCATATTTTTTTGTTTGGATATCCTAGAAACAACCCTTCTGATCCTCTCTTCATGTTTTAGTCAAGAAATGTCGACTCTGTGTGGCTCACTCGATGGATATTATCTTCTTTAATGGAAGGATCGTACATTGTGCAGAGGCCTCTTCCCTTTCAAGTCTGTCATAGTGACTCTTGACCTCGTAAATCATTGCCTCCATGTTCAAAAATTCAATAATTTATTAGAAATCTTTTGTGAAATAATTTTATTGAATATATATAAAAGCCTAATGAGTTCCATAGAAAGGCAAAATAATCGACTGAAAGCCCTAGTGAGAAACAAAAAGAGTTCTTATCCTACAGCCATTGCTCTTTCATTGATGTCTTTTTCATCCTTATCTTACTCTAAGAAAAATATTTGATCGATACGAATCTTCAGTTTCCTTGATGTATATAACGCAGATGTGACGTATTTGAATCATAATTCTATTTATAAGGTGGAGTTTTTGACAGATAAGTTATATATAACCTGGACCCTTGATTTCTTTATTATTTGTGTGCCTCTTGTTTCATTGGAGAATGAGTGGAAGATAATTAAAGATAATGGCCATCTTTTTTCTCGATATTCTATTCTGCTAATAAGAATATTTATTTCTGTTTAATGTCAATAATAGTTTGTTGAATATATTTGTTTTATTTTTTATTAATAACTTCCATATCGTATCATTTGTCATTTTAAATTTGTCTGATTCTCTGCTTATAACTTTTATTAAAGTTTATAACTAATATAATTGTTTTTTAGTTGTATTTTTTTTTACAATTTACACATACTTATTTAATTTACTATTATAAGCATACGATATAATACTTTAATAAATTATCTTAATAATGCTCACTGTTTCAATGTAACGATAGATAAAGATGTCATTCTTCGTAATTAAATAATAATTATTAATATCACTATATACTACCGTGCTTCCTACAAATTCAAATAAAGTCAATACAAATTATATTTGAAATATTGAAATTATCTACTCATCATAAATATTTCTCTTCAATGTTGCAAACTTGGAATCTCTTTTGCAAGGAAGGAGACGAATCTGCTCTCTTGAGATGGATGATTATGTATAAGTATCTTTCTTGGATTTTCTCTATTCTGGCTTCGGTCCTATCTCTTGGAGAACATATCTGAAGAGTTTTCGTATTTTCATATCATCAAACATGTCGGCCCTAATTTTGTAAGTTAAGATGTATCTGGATTTACGAATAACGAAGAACAATTACCTGAATGGTCTCAAAGGGGGCGTTAGCTTCAAATAGGTAGTGTGCAAGGTGCTTCTCTAACATATGTTTCCTCGGGTGAACATTTGGGTATTCGAACATGTAGATGTGCAATTTATTTAATATAATTATAATTCTTTTTAGTGTATTTGATGTATGATAGGATGAAGATGGATTTTATTTCTATTAATAATTAATCATTATATTTATTTATGTGTAAAAATGTCAAATTATATTTTGTATATATATATGTAATTTATATTTGTTGCTAATAATTTGTTGAATCCATTTGTAATATTTAATATTAATAACTTCTATGTCGTATCATTGGTTTGTTTGATTCTCTATATATATAAATTCTATTAAAATTTAATCAATATTTTTTGTAATAGTTAATCGTTTTTTCAGTTATTTTTTTATTTTACCCATACTTTTTAAACTAATATCAGAAATATACGTTATATTTCTTTAACTTTTTTTACTAGTAATTTACTGGCTAAAGTTTTAGCTATTAGTTTTTGATTAATTATTGTATAAGATATCATAATAGCGACTATAAGGGAAGAAATTTAAGAAATTTCAATTCTAATAGATCTATAATAAAAAACTATGAAAGTTTTTTTGATGAGTTTCAGCAAAGTAAATCAAGTATTCTTGAATTTGAAAATTTTAATTTCTTCTTATTTTAACTGTTCTAGTGTTACTTGAAAAATAAAAGATATTCATTTCTATTGAAGAATCACGTGATATTCTTTCCTCCAAAACCATAAATTTCATCAATAGCGCCATGTATCGCTCCTGCGTTTATCTTGCACTCGCTCGATACCCAGCCCTATAGATAGGCGATAATTCGGCGAGGATATGAAAAGGGAGAGCACTGTGACTAGCACAGTGTAAGCTCAGATCATATACATGTAGAGGTCTAGTAAGAAGAAATTGTGACTAATGTTGATAGTGGCTCCTTCGTGCGTCCAGTATCTATAACTAATCTTATGATCAATGACAATGACCATAATTGATATGAAGTATGACCTAAAAGGATAATTATTGCAAATTGATATGATATGATCTTGATAAGTGACAACAGTTACGAAGGCTTTAAAATTTTTAGTTTCTTTTGGCTCTTTTTGATAGTGTTATTCAGCTCGTTATTTATCCATTTGACTTGATAGTGCAGCAAAGTACGGACAATATGTAGAGCTAATTTTTCACAAACATAGTCGTGCAAAAATGTTGGAGGACATATCTACTTAAGTATAGTGATTTTTAGGAGCTTAAGTATCTCATTGCAGGATAAATGACGAGGGAAACAGAAGTTGCTCACAAGTAAAATGTTCTTAACATATTTTGTCATCTCAGGTCCTGCATGGAAAAGGGTTGATGAGTCGGTATCGTATCTTTTCAACCACAAGAAGATTTCACTGGTTTCAATCTCAGTTGTAGACAGAGTTAGCATTGTACTTAGGTAACTGCTTGTCTCAGAAGAAGCAACATGCAACTTTAAGTTGTTCTTCTTCTTCTAGGTGTAAAAGATTCACATTGTCATCATTGGCATTGTTCAAACTGTTCTCACTTACTAGCATCTAATTAGTCACAGTTTGCTTAAATGCTTGGCCAAATGCCCGACAGGATAGATTAGAATTAAATCCTCCTTTGCTCCTAGTAATGCAAAAATAATTTTCAATGGGTTCTGTGCACAGTCTTCTTATGCATAAGTATGATTAAACGCCAGGTTGTTTGAACTTTGTCAAGATAAATCTATAGCACGATGGACTTTTGTAGTAGGCACTGACAGCAAATGTCTTGACTTCATTTGTATAGGAGCATTCAGTCTTTCCCACTACAAAATGGAGCTGAATAGATATAAGATAATGTTGCAGTTTAGAAAGGGATGTCTTCATTGAAGAGATTATGTGTTTCCCAGTTATCAGAGGTGTGAGTTTTGCCTTTTTTTTCTTGCTGCAATCTTTTTATCGCCCGATTTTTTAGATGTATGTATTGTCTGAGTTTAGCATTCGAAAAAGTTCTTCGGATTCACCGGGTGTAGAGACTGTAGATACATCCATACAAATGTATCATAATCATACCTGCGGAATATTTTTCTTTATAAAGTAAAACGAATCGGGCTTTCATCTTGAATACGTCGTTGAAAAAGACGTTGAGGAGTTACTTTTGGGGAAGGATTTGGTACATCGAATATAGTGGGAATTGCATTAGGTATCAAACTTTTTTTTAAAGTTTATTATAACCAACTTACATAATTAATGTTTGTTGAAATATTTCAATTTTTGGAAGATTGATTAATTATTTAATATTTTTATATGTACATAGTTATCACTATCTGTCTTGTTTATACACATTGAACGTTTGGGGGCGCTACTGTCGCATATTTGCCAATAGCGCTTGCCTGTAGCTAGAACTCTATATGTATATGTTCTGAGAGTGCAGGTATGCAGGGAATACTATATTTTATAATATTATTCCCTGAGCATGTTACAAAATGCCAATTTACGGAGAGAAAAAAACTTGCAGGATGCGTGCACAGAAGTCTAGAAGGGTTTTGGGGATCTCCATACAAATGTTGGATTTTCATTACTAAAATGGAGGAAATCAATATGATGTCAGCATATATTTAATGTAGATACATTCAGACTCTTTCATCTTGTGTATATATTTTTTCGTTGTGTTGCTCTGTTAAATCGCACCACAAATGCAAAGTACAGAAATTTATAATCTCTCTTTTTTCTTCTTCAATAATTATCATTTATTGTCAAAAGAGTGTGGGAAGCTATTTATATACTCGAATTTCAAATAATACAATTCAATTGTAAACATTTAAAAAAAAATTCTTTTGCACAATACTGTTCTCTGATATACCTATAAATTGTATTCAATTCTTTTGATGTTTAAGAAAGCTGTGTTGTTTAATTGGAATATCATATTTTATTGATCATCTGATTAGATAACTTGTGTTTATATATATATATATTTTAAAACTTGAAAACAAACTGAAAGGTTACTGTTCAAGTTAATATGACAAACTTATCTAAATAAAACTATCAAAATAACAAAATCTATTTGCGAAAATACTCCTTTAAATTTACAGGAAATTAATTTACTAAATATTAAACCAATACATCTACAGTCTATCTACTATAGTATAATATTATAATTGTGTGTATCATAGTCTGTCCGTTTGTCAGACGGATTATAAAGTTTATCTTAGTATAAAATATATAAAACGGGTACATCCTATCTACTATATTATAATATTATAATAGGTGTGTTTATATGTTTGTCTGCGGGTCAGCAATTTTCAAATTCTTAGTATATGCATGGTATGGGTATATCCTAGTTATATATAAATTAAAATTATCATACTAAAACCACTATAAATTCCAGGATTTCACTTCCTCCATAGTTATCAAAAATACCCTAAAAGTATTCAATTATGTAAATTTTATTGGGGGAGCTTACAACGCTCCCAAACCCCCAGCTATTAGGCATACTTTGATTGCCCACCACCCACCCACCCATTTGTAATGTAACAGCATCCCCATGAATGATAGTCACCAGACACCACTGTTTAATATTCTAAAAATAATTTAAAATTTTATCTTTTTCATAATGTAAAAAGAATGTATTGAGGTATGTAGTGTTCCAAGGAAAACTATCTAATTATGGAAATCATTGGACCAAGGGAAGAGCTCGTAAATGAGCCTATTGTATTACATATATATGTCAGGGATTACCATACAGAAAATGTACAAAATACTTGGATAAAAAAGTTATTTACAAGTAGACACCGTCACTAAAAGGTACATTGGCTGCTACAACTAATCCATACGTCATATAAATAAAAGTAAATACAACAATGGTGACACACAACACATCCCACAAAATAAACTTTTCACACATGGACAAAGTTGATTAAAAAGCCTTTTTACTACACTTTGCAGGGTTTCAATAGTCCACAGAACATTACTAATTATTTTTTTTGTACCGGTAATCAACTTCGGCTGGCGAAGGCCATGTCATATTCACCACACGCCCATGTTGCTTGTGAACTTTTTTTTACGTTGTGAGTAGTTCAACTATAAGCCAAATTACAAAATGCGACCGTTAGCCTAAGGAAATACAACGGTGCAGCGTTTTCACATTTTTAGCAAAATGTTACGTTTCATATGACGTCACTTTGTTATTTTTTTTACTGGCGTAGACTGTCATATAAAGAGGGATGAACCAGATGAATGTTGAAGCACGCCTCACAGTCTAAAATTGCTGTGGGGAAGAATAAATTATTTTATTTCTTATTTTTTCCCTGTCTTGAATATTCCACAAAAGAGAAAATCAGTTTTAACACACTGATGATTTATTTTTGTCATTATAATAATTAATAGTATAATAAAAAATGTATAATTTAAGATACAATGGTCAATTATTGTCAAGGAGTAGGAACTTAGACTCAAAACTTGACTAGGAGTCCCTAGTTTAATTATATTATATAGATTTGTACATTAATTATATATAAAAAATAACGCAGAATAAACATCATAATCTTTGAACTAGAATAATCAAATTATTGGGGTAACAAAACTCCCTATTATAGAAATCTTCTCTAGTTAAGCTAAGTCCATTTTCCGGAGTTCGAATGAACATCATCTAAACAGTATGATATAAGAGATAACATTATGAATCCTAATTATGTATATCTGCAAATAATAACTCAATAGTACCTTAAACCTATAAAAAATTGTTTCTGTGCACCGAAACATTTTTCAGCTATTGATCACGTGGGTTTCGTTTTGCTAGTTTGTTTATAGCTTTAGCGAGTAGGACAGAGGAGGAGGCGGAGGAAGAAGCAAATATCAATCCAGCTGAGTGCGAATGAGACGTAGAAACAATAATCTAGCAGGAGTTTTACCAAAGGCGAGAGGTGTGCTCTATAGGTGAAAAGTAACTATTCTAGTGACACTTTTGGGTTTCTCTTTAGCGAGTCTTTGATAATTCTTACTCCTCTCTCTGTCTGCCCAATTTATTTTTCAAGTATTATATACATAATAAAATATATTTACAATTAGACAGATATATACTTTGTTGATGTAATCAATATCAGCTTCAATTTTTCAACATATATTCTCAGGCCTATAAAATCTTGATGCATTACAGAAGAAATTAACAATAAATTATACTTAACAAAATTTCGATTCTTTCTTGGCCCTTGGATTGACAAGGTATGTTTCCGTTGCTTGTACTTCTAAAAACATGAAATTGATGGATATAACCAAAAGGTTTGTGTTTTATTGCCTATAAAGTATTTTTTCGAGGAATATATTTTTTTGGAAAACTTTCTTCAATTTTTCATATTTTATTATAATTTCTTACCTCTGTCAACAAATTTGAATTGAGCTGAATGTTTTACCCCTGTTTGTTTCTTTGTCGGTGGTTAGTTATTTTATTTGTTAGCCACAAGGATAAAGGCAAAAGTTACGGATCAATTTTTTTCAAACTTGGTATGAAGATTATTTATAGTCAAACTAATAGTCCATAAAAATTTTGAGAGGTTAAGGTATTACAAATTATAAAAAATGCATAATCTACAACCATTTTAGAACAAATTGAGATACATAACTCAAATTGATTTTAATAGGAGATTTTGCACTCTACAGAGTGTCCTTCTAGATTTAAATTGTTCCTTCCTTTTAAAAAGTTAATCTCATGCCATGACAGGAGAAAAAATATGAGTCATCACGTTATTAAGCATATGTTTATAAAAAGTTTAGCAGAAAAAAAGTCCCAAGTAAAGTTGAACTATATTGAAACGTGTCCCTTCAAGATACATGATTGATATATTTAAAATTATATACATATATTTAACATGAAATATATCTTTAACAACGCAGCTAGTAACACATGAACTTTAAAACATAGCCAAGAGTTATCATTTCTCATCAAAAGCTCCTTCGTTGAAACTTTTGAAGCCTGTTTCAGGAGAAATAGATTTTTTTCTATCTCCTGTTCTGAGAAAAATATTTTATTGTTAAGAATCCTCCAGTTGCCTTCATGTATATAAGGCAGAAATCTCTTGAAAAAAAGTAAATGTCAATCTTAGACTCTTAATGAATACGCAAACTTTTTTCTCGATACTTTTCTCGGCAATGCATATTATATTTTGCTGTTATCTTCATAAATAGATTTTGTGAATTATTGAGTGCTAAGTGATATTGTGATAACTAATTATAAGTGACCTCTTAACATCTGTAGACTTATATTGGAAAACCTTAATATAGTTGCATTTTCGAAACTTTATTAATATCCCCACCTCTATTTAGACCGCAAATAATGTAAATTTTGATGTTTAACTCTGCAGAAACAAAGGATTTGATACAAACGACTACGAAGGATACAAATGTAGAATAAAAATATGTGAAGGAGGCACTAGGTGTGAAATATTTTTCATCCGATATTCTTTTCGACAAGTGTCCACCAGAACCACCTCATTTAGAAAGTTCATAGGTTTAAGGTATTTGAAGATTGTTGAGGCTATTCTAAGAGAGAGGAAATGTATTTGAGGAGGACTGAAAGTTGCATAATGAACGATTGAAAGACAATTGGTTATCAATCAGTCAATGCTTCTCCACTAACAAATCGTTACTTTGTGAGAGCGAAGTTCGAAGCTTTCAAAGGTTTATGTATGGTGGATTATTCCTCTCGCCATACTCTAATGATCCCTTTGTTCGCCGATATCAATTGTATGTCTTATTGACAATTTTTGTGGGACTGGCCCAAATGTGGAGTCTGGTAAATTGTTTGTCCTTCTTAGAGGATAATATTCCCGACTTTGATTGTTTAGAGTGTTTAAGCTATCTGTAAGTCCAACAATCTCATTTTCTTGTTCCAGTTGGAAAAGTTGGAGGGTCGTTTCGTACGGAATATTGTACTTAAAAATACAAGGATTACCTGAACTTGGATTATAACATCGTGAAACAGGTTAGTTTACCCTACAAAGGACTCTCAATTTTGATGGTACTTCTTTGATATACGAAGGAAACATCAGTTTTGTACATTTGGTGCACTTATTTTGACTAATTAGTCAGTTGAACATAGCTTTTTCAATAAAAAACATTTTAAAATGTTAATAAAGACAATTCATATGTACTCACAGGAGGGGGCTCCAGGATTTTTTGTATATAATGGCAAGAGGAGATTAACTCTAAAATGTGTTGCTCTCATAAACGACAATTGTCGACATCAGAAATTTGTTGCATTACGGTAGCGGCAAGTCATTTCTTAAATGATATTAATTATGTTACCAGTTTAAAAAAACAACAAAAATATATTGGATAAAAAAATTTCAATAATGGTCTTTATAAACAAAAAACTAGGTTTAAATAAAAGTATTTGAGTAATAAACGTAATTATTATATTAAAACAATTTTTTGTTTATCTTTAATTACCAGTTGGACAATGAGGATGTTAATTAATTAATGAAAACATTTGATATAATTGGTTAACTGTCAGATAATTTCCCACTCTTTTTCTTTTGTTCTTGGAGGTATGAACAAATAAATTGAATAAAAATAAACTCAAGCTTTGTTTGACTCTTGATTACTTCCCTTCAAAAAGTAACAAAAGTACTTTCTGGGATGAAATATCTCCAATATTGAAATTGATATTTTAGATTGGGTTGAGCGATTATTATTCCCGCATTTTTTAAAAACATTGTTGACTATTATGTAAACACTCCACATAGTTATAAACTGTTCCAACTACGACAAAAGCTTAGCTATGTTGTTTTTTTAAAATACTTTATTTATATATATTTGCATATGACATTAACTAGACACACTATTTGCTACATTGTTTTTCGTAGATCAAAAATGATTTGACGGCAAATATGGTCCAGATAAACTTTGTTTTGTTAATATAATATTTTCAATAGTTATTCATTTATAGATAATCTATATTGATAAAGCAAAGTTTGTATAACTGTCTGTGGGGGACTTATTTTTGAGTGTGCACTTAATATTTTAGGACTGCACAACAATTTCATCTATAAATGAACAAAATAGCAACAAATGTGTGTGACGTATAACACGCTTTATAAAAAAATCCAATGATTAAAAAAATAAAAAAAATTAGAGGTAAGTTTTATGTTATACTAAAAATATTATTCAAAAAGAAGTTCATCAGTATCTCTGGTTGCTATTTTGAATAGTTTTGTAGAATTTTGTTTTAAACATCTTTTTAATTTTCATATGAATTTAATTTTTAAATACATGTTTAAATATAAACATCAATAGAAATATTTATATAAATGAAAAAAGTGAATAGGCTAACAATTCTGGGTACACCCTGTAGTAGATAATCAATTTTAAATTAAAAAGAAACAAAAAAGTAAGTGAAAAAACAAATGGGAGGAGGAAAAGTTATTTGTTACATAAAAATTCCGTCATTTTGTAATTCAATCTCATTGGTTGTCACACAAATTTACTTCCTATTGTACGTCATCTAACATAATGATGACATATAATAATCCATATGTTCTACAGTATTACGAGTATATTTTATTTTAATACCTACCAATTCACCTAGTAATATACAACTTCCAACATAATATTGACAAAGAATAGTTCATATGTTTCACAGTATTATATTTTATGTTAATACACTTCTACAAATTATGTCCATCAATATATTCAAATATAAATGTAAAAAAAAAAAAAAAAAAAACTATTTTCAAATATATTTGTTAATCAATTTGTTCATATTTACAATTCGAAATAGTAAATAAGATGACGTCAGTATTTGAACGTATGTGATGCATCAACTCAGAAGAATCTTAAACTAAAATCAAGAAAAGGAGAAAATCCAAATATATTTCCACTTATTATTATATAAATACATTAATTTTAGTTTGTATAAAAATTTGAAAAATCTTTAAGTTCAAGACTTAATTCAAACTTGAAAAAAGAAATCTCCATTACTTGGTAGATTTTACTAACTTTAGGAGTACACTCGAACAAATAATATTCGGATGTCTCAATTGCTTGTTTGCAAAAGAAATATGTTCTCTCTTTTTGCTTTCTACGATATAAACTACCCAAATTTGGTAACCACTCTTTATTTCATTCAAAATAAATAATAGTCAATCGTCATATTAAGCCCTTTGATAATAATCCTGCCTGAGACTTTAAAGCAAACCCTTTTTTTCTACTTCTTTATGCAATCTAAATGTTTGATTTATCTACTAAAAACCATTCTCAGCCCATTGTTTCCTATCATTTTTTAATGCACTCCGTCTGCTAGTGTCCACTTTCTTTTCCTTGAGTCCTTTATAATTTAGCTGAAAATTTTAATGACTCAAACTCGCTTTTAAAATGAAGAAAATAAGTAAGTTAAATAAATTTTCGTAATATAAATTATATATAGTTTTTTCGCTTTTAAAGTCTTTCAAAATGTCTAAACTGGCTGAAAAAAAACATCATTTAAGAATACTATTTAAAAGTATTACATAAGTCTAGTGTAAAGTTTTGTTAATAACTTCTCAGGTGAATTGTTTCACTTGTCTTGGTATTCAATAAAGGGGAAAAGCTAAGCAGGAGATAACGCATTTTGCTTGGTAGTAATAAATATGTGACAATTTATTTCATTCATTAAACTTAATGCCAATTAATTATTACTCAAGCTGCAAATTTTAAGTATTTACTAGCGTGTACAATGTACTTGACAATATAAGCGGTACTTTTTCTTATATCCAAAACTGTTATACCAATCTAAAACTACAAAAAAAATAAAAAAAAATGGACCTTATTTTTTTTTTTTGGAAGAAAGTATCACCAAAGAGGCAAAACATTTCACTAACTTTATATAACTTTAACAAGCTAAATCATAACTAAATTAATCTATATCGTTTAAAAATCATCATTTTGATTAAGACATAACTACTTTTTAATTGTAGAAATTAACATATAAAAAAATAAAATCTGAAAGGTAAAAAGATAGAAAAGCTATGTTTTCCGAGATGCAATATTTGACTTATAAAATACATTTCTTAAAATATAATTTCAAATATTTTAATTTTTGCTAAAAAATAAAAGAGCAGATTGAACTTTTTATATAAATATCATGTGATTATAATGTACCTCTAGATACAAAATATGTCCACACCCATGTATTTTAGACTACATATTTTAAAAAAATGTATTGAATGCCTGTAAATGCTAATTTTGAAAGACAAATACAATTTTATAATATAGAATCATAATATATATTGTATTTGAAAGTATGTACAGATGACTATCTTTTTATACTTTAATTACGAAGACTAGGTGAATATGATTTCCAGAGAGCAGTTTGATGTATGGACGTCACTTTGACGTCCCCCCGGGCTTCTAGGTAGTTTTGTTTATAGTTGATGAAGTAAATATTCAAAAACCTTAAAACTTTATCCAGTAGATTGGAACAAAAAAATAAAAGTCACAAAGGGTCAGTCGTATTAGAAAAATATTCTAAGAGTTATAATAGTTTCAAAAATGGAGTGAACGTCATTTGACGTCCCCATACTTTTTGTGTTAAAACACTCAACTTGACCATTGAAAATTAAAAAAATAAAAGATTTAAAAAAATTCATGCAATGTTTATTTAGTACTATCAGAAATAGTGTCATTGAAGGAGCTTGAACAGGAAGACAATCCAGATATCTTAGGATTTAAAAGTTAGAATTTCAAGTCCTAAACACACGATCGTACTTTTAACAAACCCTTCCTCACTCAAGCTGATTCCACCGAAGCATTAAGTTTTGGAATTTTTTTTGTACCTCCATGAAAATGTTTTTTCTAGTTGTTAACATGCATGATGCAAACTGATGCCGACACTTGTACTGTCTGAAATTCCAAATGAACACCAGAAATAAACATCAGAAACTGTGACGTATTCGAACATCCAACACCAGAAAATACCACCAAAAATTCCCAGCTATTTTGTACATTGTTAGCATGTTCTTCAATTAGCTGTTCAAATAAGATTCTGTGTACTGTGTAGTTTCAAATTTTTGCATAACAATTGGAAACTTCTCCCTGGCGATGATGGGCTCTATTTTTTCTAATTAACTGACTATATTTTTTATGTTACGTGATTTACTATCAATGTATATTTAGTTAATAATGTGGGACTTATATATAACAATAATATACACAAGTCAAAATCCGACAGAATCAATCATTGAGCTTTAGAGTCTCCTTAGAACAGTTAGAAAGTGTATGGGTAAAATTAAAATAAGTAGAGCTTCTTTCTTAATCAGATTGAAGCAAAATCAAATAATCTTACTTTTGACTGGAAGGAGAGTAGGTAATTTTAGGGTTTCGCCTTTCACTTAAAACTCAACTGAGCTCGACGCAAGACCTTACTAAAGCTCTTCGGAATCGGAGGCTCATTTTGTTTTTCTAGGTTCAACACAGGGCACACAAAGCATACTTGATGCTCTCTAATATTGTAACTCCCACTAAACATCGTAGAACTTCTATACCAGTGGTTCTCAAACGGTGGGTCTTGATCTCAAATCTATAATTCATAATCGATATATATTTGCAGTTTGTTGGTTAAATAATTGACTGTATATAGCTACATTCAAGATACTTAAAGAATTGGAGTTGTTTTCTTTTTTCTTGTTAAAATGTGGGTACTAAATTTGAAAGGTTGGGAAAAACTTCTCTATAGGAAGGGCCTAGTAGCAATCTCTTCATAAGTCATTTTTAAGTTCCTTTATATCTTACCAGAATTTATAACCTTTTGGCCTATTTCAGAGCTTATATGTGAAATATTGTAAACTAGGAAGTCTATATTTGTGCTTTGAATGTTTGAAATATCAAAGTTGGATAGAAAGTTCTCAGTTTGAATTTACCTATCACCTTTCCTTGTAAAAAAAAGAATTGAAATATTGTCATTCAGTATCTATGTAACGTCACATTGTTCAAATAATTTCAATGAAAATATTCCCAATATATGAGACTTCTCAAAAATTAGGATGTTTTTTGAGTCAGTGAATACTTGGATTAAAAGCAGCATTTTATATTGTATCTCTTTTATATATATATTCCTTTAATTGGTCAGATGGAGTTGAAACAATAAAGTAAATCATTAAATATTATAATCAAATTCCGTTTTCCAATCTGGAAAATCCATTTATACATAGCTACATCAATTCAAAAATTTCCAGAATATACATTACAAATATTAAAAATACTCGTTATGGTATTTGCATGAAAATTTGATCTCTTCAGCAATATTGAGTTTGTTTCTACAAAATTAATTTTTTTTCTTACTTCATAAACATTTTATTTTTGCCTTTCTACTAAAATAAGATTTAGGAGTGAGATTTGGTACTTATTTGATTCGATTTAGAGGTCCGTAAAGGGATTTTGGTCGTTTGAGTATCCAAAGTATTTTTTTGGGCTACAATTTGTTTTCTTCAAAATGAAAAATAAGGACTATATTCTGATGTATCACAAGAGAAAATGAACTTTAATGAAACATTTGAGATTCAACAACATAACTTTAAAATTCAATTTTCTTAAATTCTTTAAAATAACTCTTGAATTGAAACTTCTGATTCCCTTTACAAATAGTGTATGTTGTTAAAAAAATTGATTTTCAAATATCGATAGAGGTAAAAAAACCCCGTTTGAAGAATGAAACTTGCAACATAATAATTTTTTCAATAAAATACAACAGGAGATAGAATTCACAGGTCACCCTACAAGCGTTGTTTTTCATCATTTTTTGGCCTAGAAATGGAAATATCTCGAGTTTAGAACAAGATACAGAATCAATAAAAACATTTTAAAATAATAAAAAAACCTTTTACATCAGTTTTATTCATTGTGCTTCAAATTGATGATTGTATTAATGATGAAAAATGTCTCTGAACCATAGCAGTCCCGAATTATTACAATCTTACATATTTCTGAAACTTGAGGACCCCCACAAAAAAAGAAAAAAAAGAGATCTGTTTTTGATTTTGCGCTCATAGATAAATTAAATTTTTGGTTCTATTTTATTGGTAAAAATTTGATGTTGATTTTTCACGTAGGTTCTTAAGCTTCCAGAAACGGAAAAAGGAAATTAACTATAAGGCAAATATTTACTGTTCTTAATTTTCTCGATTAGTTCGTTCAAGGTATACCCTTTTTCTAGTATTAATACACAAATTTTTGAATAGGATTTCCAATCTCATGTAGATATTTTGAAAGGGATCATGATGGCTGAACGGTGGGGAAATGTGATAATTATAATAAAATTTTGCTAATAATAATAATTTTTATTTACATTGTCTATTAATACTCTTAAAAATAAACTATCCATATCTTTATTTGGACCATAGATTGAGTACATGTTGATGTTTAACCATGCGGAAACAAAGGAGTTTATACAAATGACTATGAAGGATCCAAATCTAGAGTTACAAATAGGTGAATTAAGAACTAAGTGTGAAAGGTTTTTTTTTATCTTTTGGACAAGAGTCCACCAAGAGCACCTCATACAGAAATCTAAAAGCTTTTATCTGCGTGAAGACTTATTTATTACAAATAAATCATTTAGACAGTATCACTCCAAGGGAGGACGTTTGCCTGGATTACGATGTAGTTGAAGTAGCGATCAATAAACATGGAATGTCTGCCTTTGGCCTATCAAATATATAAATGCAGAAAGTTGTGCAATTGCGTGCTCAAAAACGGCAATAAATATTTTACAAAAATTCTCAATTCTAATTCTTCCTATGGACCACGAGCCGACGTCATCTGGACTAAAATAAAATTGATATCATGGGCTTTAAAAGACTTCACTTAACAAATTGTCAAACAATTAATTCAAAATACAAGGTCTAGCATACATTTCCAAGGTATCAGAGGCCAAATTAGTTCCAAATTTGAACCTCGTTACTTGGAATTGCCCTGAAAGGAGGCTACATGCATGATTAAGATATTCCTGACAAACATCTATTTATAGTATTAATTTTGTTGGTATTATATGCTTAAAATTAATAAATTATATCTTGTTGAAGTTTAAAATTCAAAGTGTTCAGTTTTTAATGGACCACTTAGTATATATAAATTGTGCATAAGCTTAATTATAATTTGATAGATGCAAAATGCCAAGATTGTTTTGGTCTGAACAGAAAAAAGTGTATATTACCCTCAAAGGGGTGTGACAGTTTGTATATTTGGCGTACAAAATAAATAAATTAAGAAGGCTATTATTTCATAATTTTCAACTAAATAAAAATTCCCAGCGCCCCCTATGTATGTAACATACCTCTAAACAAATTATTGATGACCTGTGTTGTACCCATGCTAAAACAAATGTTTGTATATTTAAAAAAATGTACCTATAATACGAGTATACATAAAGTTGTTTAATTTGTACTGGCTCAAAGTTTCACACCTGTTTAAATAATAATTTAAGTTATTGAGGATTGAAAATATTTGTAAAAACTTTAGTTCAATTTCTCTTTTGAACTGATAAGTTCTTCTTGCACATTTGGTTTAAGCTAAATATTATTTTAGCTTCATATTCCGGGAAATAATTAACTTTAATAAAAGTTTCTCACAAGAAAAATATAATCATATTATTCCAATATACTTAGAAAAATATCGAATTGTATAATAACGAAAAAATGATACGGATACGGTAATGAAACATTTAAATTTATATTCAAAAATTTTCTTATATATATTATTATAGATCTGGAATCTTTATTTTGGTGTCAATATTGAGTTTTATTGGAAGCGTTTTTTCCCAAAAGTATTGTGTCACTCAATCCTGTAATGACACAGCAAAAACTTTTCTATATAATATGAACAATTCTGCTGACCCTTGTGATGATTTTTACCAATTTGCCTGCGGCGGATTTTTGAACAAAACAGTTGTCAAATCGGATGAAATTAAAGTGAATACGTTTTCAGAAATAAGTGATCGGGTAACGTCTCAGGTAAATATTAGAAATATATTCATTTTATTAAGCAAATAAAAATACATAACGCAGAGTTTCATTGTAGAGTGAATAATTTTCTTGACATAACCAATATATTTCCATAGTCTTTTATGAAAATTTGACCCTAAGGTTTCAATTTGAAAACTAAATATTATTCCATTTTGTTAAGAAATTGAAAAAAATTTAGTAATGAAGAAATAATCTCAAACTTTTTTTGAACACGTTACTGAAAACTGAAAAGGAATTTGTAAAATATAATAATTATGAGTTTTCTGAATAGCTTAAAACATTACTGGAGAAAGATTCAACAACTCAAGATACAAAACCATTTGTCTTGGTGAGAAACTTTTATCGAGCATGTATAAATGAAACTGCTATTGAAACAGCAGGCCTGGAGCCTCTTCAAAAAATGATTTCAAAGTTAGGTGGTTGGTTAGATACTAAAGATATACATGATATGCTAAGGAAAGGCAAAAAATATAATTGGACGACGGATCTAAAATTATTACGAGAGAATGGATATTCTACAAATATTCTTCTGGAGCTTAAAGTTGCACAAGACTGGAAAAATTCTTCTCAATCAAGTTTTTTTTTGAATAGACCAAAATTTGGATTAAAGCGAGATTTTCTAGTGAACGGCAGAGGAGATAAAAGAGTTGAAGTACATTTTTATTTTACATCCTGGGGTGAATATTGTTAATATTATTTTTTCTAGGCCTATTTTAAATACATGAAGGACGCAGCTGTACTTCTTGGACACAATCTTACAGAAGTTGAAGGAAAATTACAAAATATATTAGATTTTGAAATAAAGATGGCCAACTTAACAAAATCAAAGGATGAAAAAAAGGATATATCAGTCTTGTACAATAAAATGCAAATTAAAAACTTAACAACCTAAATCCCTGTATTGATTGGCTCGACTACATCAACAGTTTTCTAAAAACAACTCAAGTAAAAATTTCCTTTTATTTAGCTATAAAAAAATATATATTCAATCGTTTTTGCATCAAATAGTTATAAAAAAAAAATTAAATAATAAATTTATATTTGTAGGTTCAAAATGAAGATAATGTCATCGTTTCTGAACCATCTTATGTTAAAAATCTCTATGGATTGATGTTTGACTCTTCTTTAGAAGTCGTAAAAGATTATGTCAGATGGAGAGTTATTGAATCATCGATTCCAAATTTGAATGCAGCAGCACAAAATATTTCAGAAGCCTTTTCAAACAATTTGTATGGCACAAGTAGTAAACAAAGTATAGAAACAACATGCATTCAGTTAGTTTCTAATAAGTTAAAACATGCTGTCGGTGCCATGTATGTAAGAGATTTCTTCAAAGAATCTTCTAAAAAGAATATAAAAGATATGATTCACTCTATCAGACTAGAGTTATATAAAATTCTGGCTAATGCCACCTGGTTAGGAGAAGAAACGAAAAAAAAGCACTAGACAAAGCCCATGCGATCTTTGAACATGTTGCATACCCATCAGAATATTTAGATGATACTAAATTAGAGGAACTTTATAAAGGACTGGATTTGGATGCTGTTAATGATTATCAAAATATACAGAAACTATTTACTTTTGACTTAGATTACCAAAATTCCCAACTAAGAAAGCCAGTAAGTCGAATTAATTCCTTTTTTTATGTGTGTGTATTAATTCATTATTGGGTGTTCCCCTATTATCCAAGAATTGCGTGACAGCTTAATTTAAGCAATAAAAAGATATTAACGAGCAAAAGTGGCTCAAGCTCAGTAGGTTATGTTAAAAAAGAAAAGAAAAGGGAGTTCAGATATCTATTTAGATTTGTAGAAAATATTAACTTTGACAAATGCTAGACTTTTTGTAGTTGCAACCTGAAAACGGGTTTTTAAGGGATACTAACAAAATATAAAATGCATGAGCTCTTGGATAATGGAGAGTTATAAAAATAATTAGTTGGCGAGTTATAATTTAATTAAATACTTTAATGAAATTGGTTATATTATTAATCTTATTAGGTTAATAAAACAGACTGGGTAAAGAATGGAAAAGGAGTTATTGTTAATGCTTTTTATAGTGGGCTAAATAACGCTTTAGTACTACCAGCAGCAATTTTACAGGGATTGGTATTCTCTGCGGATCGTCCAAACTATTTAAATTTAGGAGCTATAGGGTGGATTATAGGCCATGAAATTACTCATGGTTTTGATAACAAAGGCCAGAAGTTTGACAAAGATGGTGAGTATAATCCTTAAATTTGTTGCAATAATAATATATAATTAATCAAATCATTATTTTACGAATAACTTTAAAAATCAACTAAATGAAAGATCGTCTAATAAAAATAATCTAAGGACAGCTATAAAATTTAGAAAGCATATTTTTTTTTTTTCAAGATCAATTGACTAGAAAAACTAAATGTATTTTTCTTTTGTGGGATAGGGTTAATCTTTCAGCTATTTCAAAATCCAAGACAATTATTGTTTTTTTTTTTTTTCATATTTATATGTTATTTAAAAGACATTTTTTTGTTGCAAAAGGTGATTTAGTGAACTGGTGGGACAATAATACAAAAAAAAATTTCAGTGAACGAGCTGAGTGTTTTGTTGAGCAATATGGAAATTTTACCATCAAAAGTGTTAATAAAACAATTGATGGTGAGCTCACATTAGGAGAAAATATAGCAGATAATGGAGGAATCAGAGAAGCTTATCAAGCATATCGTAATTATATTATAATTATACTTAATTATATAAATATTTTTATTTGTTTCATATATTTCAGTTGAATGGAAAAATAACAATACCGATACCATTGAAATTTTACCAGGATTAAACTTTACAAGTAACCAACTGTTTTGGCTCAGTGGAGCAAATATGTGGTGCACCAAAATTCGAGCAAAATCAGAAGAGATGTTACTTAAAACAAATCCTCATTCCCTTCCAATTGCTCGAGTTGATCTTTCATTTTCTAATAATGAAGATTTTGTAAGAGACTTTAACTGTCCAGTGGATTCAAAAATGAATCCTTCTAAAAAATGTCGGGTTTGGTGATTTCTTTAAAGTATTTTGTTCAATCATATTTAAAAAAATGTGTTTGATTAATAACAATTGTATCTTTTAATATACATAAAATATAAAATATTTTAAATAGAAACTCAGTCCTATGTGGTTGTTTTTTTCGCAAATGCTGGGTATATTAAATGGTCGTCATGCATAAAATAAGTTGTGACGTAAAATTTTTTTATACCCAGCATTTGCGAAAAGAACAACAACTTAGGACTGCGTTTCTACTTAAAATATTACAATTTCATTTGGTAAGAAAAAAAAAAATTAATATGAGAAACTGTGTATAAAGTAAGAAAATAAATCAAAAATAAGTTTTGTAAAAAAATTATTTGTATAAATAAAGGTTATGAAAACTTACACACTAATATCATAACGAGTGTTTTTAATGCTCAGGATAAATATTTATGGAATGAAAGCTATGTATAAATTCATTTCCCATTGGCATACACATCCATCCATATAAAGCTGTTTAATGGACATATAACAAATTTATTATATTATATGTATAAAAAAATGCATAATGCGGATGGATTATCTCAGTTTTTATACAAAAGAGTACAAAGAACCTTTTTCGATGTTCTAAACATTTTTTTGTTGTTTTTTGGACACCAAACAAAAGGAAAATATGGTTGATATACATAAAAGATCTTAGAACTAATAACATATACCAAAACCCTTTGTATGATTGATGAAACAAGTACTACTTCTACTTGACCTAAACTAATTGAAACAGGTAAGGAAAGTGTACATCCGAGCGTACAGTAGAAAAGTAACTGCATCCCAAGTACTCAGTAGTATTTTGAATTCCATTCTTTTTAATACTCTCTTGAATGAAATAATTATTGCTAGCCTTGACTCAAAGAAACACTGTAACCCGATGCAATACCATCCAATTTTCTAGGTTTGAATTTACAATATATATTTTTATTGGTCTATGTATATAGGGAATTACACAACATCAACATGGAACACTACAAACATTTACATCTATTCAATTGAGGGGACATACACATAAAATAAGGATGGAAGTCATGCTTGCTTATGCAACTGTATAGTCCTTTTTCAATTCTTACAGTTCGGTTCTATTATTTCATATACCTATTTTTCACCTCCTTAGGCTTACCAAAGCATTATTCGATACATGTTTCTAAATAGATATAAAATAGAACGAGTTATACGGCTTGATATGAAGTTGAAGCTCATGGGCTATTACATTGCATATCTGATTTTTTTTAAGCAGAGCGAATCGAACCCACTTCAAAGCTAAACAATCATGTTGATGGAATATCTTCACCTTTTGATATATTAATTTAATGAAAAGAAGAATTAGTCTTGTTCTATGCCTTTGGGATTGTCCCTTATCCTGTTTTGAAATTCAGTCTTCTGATTAAATTTATAAACCCCTTATGACTTTTGAAGTGCATGCTTATGGAAGTCCATTTACCGTAAGGAATTTTTCTGAATTAGCTCTACGGGCTATCATTTCCTCAACGAGTGGTTATCATGGGCTTCACACTTCATATTTGACTTAATTATCAAACCATAAGGTATTTGGAACAAAAAGTAAGGAATTTCATCAATAGAGAAGTAATTGTGACCATTATTATGGATGAAGTGTATTTTTATCAATTTAAGTTACTTTTATACGAAATTTATATATTTTTCATTACAATGCAAAAGTTTGTAAGCATACAGGAGGGAAATTTTCTGGCCTAGAATATGGAGGGGATACACTAACAAAGACCTTGCTATGTTGGATGATCAGGAGCTCAACCAGGAAATATGAAGACACTATTGCAATCGTGCACTTGACAACATTAGATTATAACATTTTGAGAAATTTATTCTACCAAGTTGTAGAAGCAATAAGACCTGTTGGTTATGAGCCAATTGTGTAATTATTTGATGGATACTCAGTAAACAGAAAATTCTACGATCAAGAGTTATACAACAGCACATTGGATACGCAATTAGTCAACCTTTGAGGAAAGTGGGAAAAAGTTATTTCTGTTATTGATTCAGTATATATATTTAAGTGCACAAACACCAGCTTCTTGGGCAAAATGTGTTTGAAATGTCCTTTGTTATTTCGGACACGGTAAAGAAGTTAATATCCTTGAAAAATGAGCACTATAATGTTAATTTGGCTTTGAAATAAATATTTATTTAATAATAACTGATTGTATTTTTTATTATTTATTAATAAGTGGTGAATTTAAGTCCGTAGCTTGAGGTTCATATATCGAGTATTTTTCATACTTTTAAACTAACTTAAATTTATTTTTATTAAAATGTAGATAAATGATTTGAATATTTTTATACAAATACGTAGCTTTAGGAGTGGTACTTCCAAATTTACATTGTGTAAAAAAGAAGCCCCAAAAATGAAAATTGAATGAAAAGTTAAAAAAGATTACGTCGTTTGAATTTTGTTTAGTATATTATAAATATAAATATTCCATCCATTTTACACTCATAAATATCAATGAAGACTCTTAAAACATTTGTATCAATATAAGACATCGAAAAAAAAATCATATGAAGTAATATTAACTACATAAGTTTACAGGAGGGCCAAGGGGGTTAGTACCCTCCTTTCTGACCTTCTAGATTTATATCTAAATATATGTGAAGAAAACCCCATAACTGTCACTAGATCAGTTACTTTTCACCTATACAGTGACACCTCTTGATTTTGTTTAAACTCCTACATAATTATTGTTTCTACACACCATTTTGCACGTAGCTGGATTGATAATTGTCTTCCTTTTGTTCCCTATTCATGGCGTATAGAAAATTTGACACCAACATGTGCGTGTGGTGTACATTGCACTGCTTTCCCCAGCTGAAGTTGATTGCTGGCACAACAAAAAAAAAAAAAGTAGTTAAGTGGACTATTAAATCCCCTCTGAGTGTAGTAAAGAGGCATGTTAACCTCTTTCGTCTTTGTTAAACCTTTAAACCAAGTAGTAACGAAACGAGGATCCACGTGATCAATAGTTAAAAAAATGTCTTGCTACACAACTTTTTTTTGTCCGCTAGATGTACTTTATAGTCATTATTTTGAGATCTAATTAGGAATTATCTAGTATATTTTAAATTTAAGAAGATGATCATTAAAGATCCAGACGACGAACTTAGCTTAACTAGAGAATATTTTTATGAATTGAGCTTTATTAGCCCACTAATTTGTGTTTTAGCGTTCAAAGATGATGATGGTAATTAATGTAAAAATATATTTGGGTATGTATAATTAAACTATAGAGTCCAAGTCAAGTCTCGACTCCAAGTTCCCAAACTCTGACAATAATTGAGCATTGCGTCTTAAATTATTCATTTACCGTTATACTATCAATTATTATAATTAATAATAGTCAATAAATCATGTGATATTGTAAAAAAGGAAAAGTCAAAGAATAAAACGATTGCTTCTTTCCCCACAGCAATTTTAGAGTGTGAGGTGTGATTCATCAATCGACAATCATCTTCTTTATAACATGCCAGTCTACGTCACTAAGAAAGTTGACATAATTGACGTCATATGAAATGTAACACCTTTCCAAAAAGTGTTAAAACACTGCACCATTGCATCTCCTCAGGTGGCTTTTTGTTACTTGGGCTAAAGCTTTATTTCGTATATCAAAAGTTCATTGTGGGAGGTTGTTATGTATAGCCATTGTTTTATTGAATTTTATTTGTATGATGTAAGGATTTGCTCTGGTAATTAATGTACCTTTAAGTGGTAATTTCTACATATATATACATATATTATGAGTATGAAGTATTAAAGACTTGGTAAAGAAAGACCCAAAAACGTCACTATATGAGTTATTTTTCGCCAATAGTGCGACACCTCTTGTGTGTGGTAAAACTGCTGGATTGATATTTGCCTTTTTTTATTCTACTTCCTTCTCCTCTTCCCTACTCACGACCATACAGAAAGAAAAATATAGAGATGACATGGATTTTTAATTGGCTGCTTTGCTTAGTTAGACAGAGAGAGAGAGAACGAATCTTCTCGTCCTAAAAGATATTGTGCAGCTGCTGTAATAGTTGTGATTGTTGATATGTTCTAATCCGAAGCAAAAAATAGAATTTTGATTACACTTGACAACATTTATAATGATTTGAAACATCATAATCATTATGTTTACAGGAAAATCTACTTAGCTTATTCTATATATCGCTATTTCGGCGTTATTAATTTAGTAATACATCATCGACTGATTAATAACGAAGGAATTTGTTCCGAACTTAGACAAACATAATTCATAAATAAAGTATTAATTAATAATTTGACATATTCATCACTTAGCTTCCATAAATTTCGTAGAGATCCGTCAAACTTAAGATTAAACTTTAAATTAAATTAATGTCTGTGACCTTCTTCGAAAAAAATATGACCCAGAAATTTATACGTGCAATTCAACAAAAGTATTTTCTACCTTTTCCTATTTCTGTCCTATGTTTAAAATGCTTTTTAAAGTGGACTACTTCACAGAATTTAGTATTCTGAAAAAGGTTACAGTTTAATTAAGTGCCTTCAAAATTTGAAGTTACACCTAAGAATGCTCCATCCATTTACAGAAAACGTCGACTTTCGGAAACAAATCAAATTGGATCATTTATATGGTTTTCCATACAACATTGTAGTGCAAAAGCCACGTATGATTGTCTTTAATCTTTGATAGCTCCACAATACATGTTTTAAGAATCAGAATTCAAAGTTAGAATTGAATCAAGTTATAAAAAGTATTAGAGAAAAATAGTTTTTACAAATCCAGAACATTTCAATTCTGGAAAGGCGTTTCAATAATATCCCATTTGAAACAGTTAAAGGATAGCTGAAAGGAAAACTTAAACAGCTGCATTTTCAGAGGAAGTGAGAGATTTACTGCACAATAATGCTTGTTTTTAAAGGGAAATATGATATATAAATTTTATGTTGTATTTTGATTTTTTTTTAATCTAGCACAATTTCAATAAGAAGTTTTAGACTTTTCATCTTTAAAAAAGAAACCTTATAAATTATATTTCTTAGTTAATTTATTTTAATAATTCAAATATTTCATCTTCAAATACGCATTATTTTCATCCTTTTAGTTATAAAATTTTATTCTTTCTTTGGTCAATATCTATCATTAAAAAGTATAACTGAATAGAACTGTTATAAAATTGCTTATATTATTTTCGTTTTTGGTGTATACAGTATTAAAAAAAAAAAAAAAAAAAAAAAAAAAAAAAAAAAAAAAAATAGTTGCAGTGATTCTCTTTTTTATATTTTCTAATAAATTTAATCTATATATATATTTTTTTTTTTTCATTATATGTTTGTAATTTAATGTGCATAAGCAAAATCATAATAGAATAAATTTCAGAAATTTAAAAAAATATTTATCAAAATATTATTTAAATCAATGAATAATATTGCTTTATAGATTACATATTTTTGGATTGACAATGTCGTTTTATTTATTTTATTTTCTGAATAAGGTATCGTCTTTTATTTACTTATTAAAAAAATATCATTCATCTTTAATTTGTTTATTTTTGAAAAATAAATGATCATTTATTATTTTTAAAGTATCCTTCTTTAAGTAAATCTAGATAATTATAACAGCATTGTAAAATAAAAAAAAACACTACTTATATTAACAACTTTTAAACAAAGAAAAGCTTAATACTTAAAATTCTAGTGATAATAAAATGTTATTATAGTACAAAAAGTTGACAGACTTAAATTATTTTTCTTATTTCTTACTATACAGCAAAACTCATAGCCTTCAGGTTATATTTCTCCCTTTATTATCGTCCCAAGAGATATGAACTAATTCACCTAACAAATTATTTATAAAGTTTATACGGCACTTATACATAGTATTCTTTAAAAAAAAAAAAATTACAATAATATTGTAGTGTTTTTTCAATGGAAGAACTAAATATTAAAAAAATCCATTTTTTTACTTGAGTTTTAATCATGAAATTGGAGATTGTTTTAAACTTTACACGTGTGATATTAATTTTATAAGATTAATAATACATATACTACAAACAAAATTCCCTTTAAACTTAATCCCTGATTGAAAATAGAACAATAAATGGTTGCTTGACAGGAAAGGAAAAAGTATTTTAAATAACATATTCCTATTTTTTTTACATATGGGCTATTATATTTCAACTGATTTACTAAAAGACTTAAGGTGGGGTTTTGTGTTTATTTGTGTAAGATTGTAGGGAGAGAGCCAGAGAAAAGGAGAGAGTTGGATGTGGAAAGAGCATGAGGATGAAAATCTCACTTACTAATTTGTTCCTGAGGCGTGGCTGGGGCCAACAATAACCTGTTGTGCGTGAGTAAAGAAATACATCTTGTTATAAACTAATTCGTCCCTTTGACGTCCACGTAGAGGGGGTTGTGCATTTTTATGAACTTGTCAGTTAAGAAATAATAGTTTTTTTTTTTATTAATTGATGTTGCGTGCCAAAACTACGAACTGTCGCACTACTTAGCGAATAATATATATAATTTTGATTTGTGCAGTTTTGTTTAGTAGCAACTAAAAAACAGAGGTTAATTGCAGCTATTTAATATTTAAGCTATACTTAATGCCTGTACACATAGTTACAAACAAACCAAATAAATGACTAGGAAAAATTATCCGGCGTTACTGGACCGAGAAGGAAGCGGGACATCACAATTTTTCCGGGGACTATGATATGCATAAGTATTGCACGCATAAACATACATTGATTCACAAGCACCAAGTCTTATTATTTTAAATTCCTCTTTTTTCCTTTAAAGTTTTTTATAATGCGAAGATGCGAGACAGAGTCAAGTGCCTTTCCAAAAACAATGGCCAATTTAGTATATTAGCAAAATTACCAAAAGCTATTTCTATGTTTGCAACGATGTGATCCACTTTCTACTCTATGCGTTTTTTCTTTGCTGTAGTCGTAATTGCAAGCCCCTTTGGATATTGAATTTTTCCCCCTGGGAGGATTCCTTGACTTGTTGAAAAATTGTAATATTATTCATGAACCCATGATGTAAATTGGGTTTACAAAAATTGAGACATTTTGAAGCAGGAGCAGCTATAAAAAAAGATAAAGAACTCGTAAAAAGACTCAAGACACTTATGACATATATCATAAGTGGAGTTGAATTCTATTTTAGAATATGAAACAAGATGCACTCTCCTCTGAATGTGCAGTAAACTGACGGAGTGCAACATTAAAGGAAAACTACAAATGTAACAATTCCAATATCCTAACATCATAAAAAAACAAAAGAAAAACCTTCTTCAATAACTTCTGGAGAAGTCTATACTGATCCAGAACGAATTGTATAATATACGCTGTAAAACAGAAGAATGGCCTTCAGTTACAAAATAAGTTTAATCGTGAAGGAATAGTATTTTGTTTACTTTCTAAACGAGTGTAATTTGTTCCACTTTAAAACCAATAGAGTTATATAGTTTTGCATTGTTTTTGATGATGGAAACTGAGTTTCATCGTAAAGAATGCCATTTTCCATGTGTTTTTTTAAAACTATGAATGCCAAATCTGAAGTAGATTCAAATCTATAGAAAGTTAATTGTTTATCATTTCGTTGTGAAGTATATATTTGAATGATCAATATTAATTATCTTTCAATATAACAAACTGATTTAATTTTAAATAAATTCAAAAAAAATATAGTTAATAATTTAAAACTTTTTGACGTCAAATGTTTTATTTATAACTAACATCAAGTATTAGTTTTATTACAATTGATTCAGTCTTATAGTTATTATATTTTTTTTTCAACGATCAATTTCCCTAAATTGATCGTTTGAGTAGATGGCATCATCTCGCAACAGGAATCGATTCTACTCCTTAGTTTGATATGGAATCTCCAGACTTTCATGCGCGTTTAAAATGGGGTTGCCTTTTACCCAGAATAGTGTAGGTGGCTCTCGACGAGTTTAAATTAAAGCAAATGAAGCTATTTTATGAATTGCTTTTAATGCGACGGGAATGTGGGGGTCGGGATAGATCATATTTTAAACATTATGTATTGTTTGTAGATACTCATGGTTATATTTATAGACGCCAGGTGGCCTCCTTTACCTTCCCTTCTTACTCCCGCTGCAATCTACCTTTAGCTAGTACTGCTTAAAAGCGTTAAAGTAAAGTACGCAACAAAACAAATGTAAACAAAAAAGTTGTTTGCCATAAAATAGTTTATTTTTTAAACGTTAGATATCGCTTTTCCATTTAACATTTCATTCAAACAGGTAAAGAGGAGTTGATGAAGGATGAATTAGAATTAACACTTCGGGTAAGGGTGGAGTAGTCCAGCAGGGGATGATTGAGGGCCCCTGTCCGTAGTCCATGCTCCGAGTCATGAGGCCTTTGAGGGAGGGAGCTCTGCTTGGCGAGCTTCTTTCGGAGGCTCCGCTACTCTGAAGGAAGGAAGGTTTCATTGTCGGAGACATTAGAGTTCGAGAAGCCCGGAGGAACTTCAGAGGGGTCCTCTCTTCCCAAACAAACCGGAGACGTGCTTGCTTCTGAATCAGGGATATACACACTCCTCGATGAAGAGATAATGGGGAAATATGGCAGCAGCTTGATTCAACATTGTTCTAGTGGTCAAACAAATACAAAATCCACGATTCACGAACCAAGACTTTCGTCTGCAATGACTCATAATTCATAATAAGTTCTAGAACTCACTCCATTTAATAAATGATTTATAAATAATACTAGTTATTTGTTTTTATTTTGAAACAACTGTCTCATCAAACACCCACTTGCGCCTGTAAAATAACTACATTTGGAAAAAAAAAGTTTATGTACTTGTAGCGCCACTTTACTTTAACGCTTTAGTACTGCTATGCTCTGTAATATAACAACTACGTACGTACGTACGTGCACACTGAATAATATTTGACTCTGATCTGTAGTTGGACGTCTCTGTGTTGGAGACAGAGCATAAAAAAGAAATGAAGAGGGGGAAGGGGGTTTGAAGGGAAACTCCTTCGTACGTACATACAAAATCAGAAAAAAATTACCTTAAGTCAATAATATATTTGAATAATATGGATTTAAATTGCTTTATAACTTTTAATGTTAATTAGATTGTTATAAAAAAATTAAAGAAAATAAAAACCAATCTTTTAATAATGCTGTGTTGAGTAACTGTAGAAACACTGATGATAAAAAGAGTTACCTTCATCAATACTGTATACTTAACTTGATGAATAAATTCAAAACAAATATATTTAGAGGTAGCTCACTGGCCCTAAAGTTTTCAAAATTACATTTTAAAAGAAAAAACTGAGTATTTGCTTAAATACTGTCCATATACCTTAAATCAAATCAATAAATTGAGCTACTATATTTACAATAAAATACATTTCATAATAATTTCAAAAAAAATAAAAACATACGTATATGTTCAAAATAATGACAATTGAAATTGAGCTCATGAGCCTTTTTTTATTTCTTAAGCCTATTGCAACCCAACTAGTAGACTGAAAAACATGAAAAATTGCATTTACGTTTAATTCACATTAAATTTTACAAAATAATTTATATTTTTAGTAACCATGAACTTAGTGACCTAGTTATGAACTTTTTACGGAAAGTTACCTTTTAATTTAATTTTAACACACAAAAACAGAAATAAAATGTAGGTCATCATAGTCCAATATGGTACCTACAAAAAATACATCATGCGGATACATTTTTGTTCGTTTTTTCTTGATGATTTATCAAATAAATTATGACTTCTACCTCCCTATTACAAGAAAACAAATATTTTCTCTTTGCCCAGCGAGAAAAATTATTCCAAATCTTAATAGAACTGAAAAAATTGATCAATTATCAGTGCTAGTTTCAGGAAAATTGATTTTTAAACTATTATCGGTAGAAAACTTTCATCTGAGACAGAGGAAGAACAAGCCAATCCTGTATTTGCAGCAATTAAAGAATGGGATATTAAACACTAAATCAAATTAATGTGTTCGGACATTACAAGTTCAAATACCGGCAAGAATAATGGAAATTGTCTTCTACTTGAAAAATTAATAGGCAAAATACTTCTACCATTTGCTTGTAGACACCATATAATAAATTAGTTATTAGAACTGTTTTAATTGAGAAATATTTTACTCCACACTCTTTGTTGAAAACACCAGACTCAGTGTCTGAAAATGAAAGAATAGGAATTATGCGTAATTTTGGGATACCCAAATGGACTGACGTTGCAGGCCAGATATGGGCCTCGGTTCTTTGGTTTTTTCACTTTGGCTGGCGACTCTTATAAACTGTCTGTTACTCATAAGCATATTTCCGTTTTCCTTATAGATTGTGTATGTTCAGTGCTTCCGTGAAATTACAATTTCAAATTTGTCCCATATCCTTGTAATTATGCTTTGTACCTGTACATGACTTATTATTACTATTTCTAATAAATCATGATGTTTATATGCTAGAGTATAACAATAGAAATCAATTTATATATTCAGCTTATCTGTTATACAAATACTCTACACAAGTTTAGATCCCGACAGAATACATCATTGAGCTTAAGTGTCTCCTTAGAACAGTTAGAAATGTATAGATAAATTTAAAACTATTCGAGCTTTTTTCCTCACCAGATGGCAGCGAAAACAAATGATTAAACTTATGGGCAGAAGGAGAGTAGGTAATTTCAGGAGTTAGCCTTTCACTTCCAACTTAACTGAACTCAACCCCAGAACCATAATAAAGCCCTTCCGAACCGGATGCCTATCAAGTTTTCCTATATTTAACCCAAAAGCATTCAAGGCATATTTGTCTTATTTTCATTTTAAAGAAAAGGATTGATGCTGTTTTTAGAGCTTATATTGTAACTCTTCCTTAACATCATAGAGCTTCTACACCAACGGTTCCCAACTTATGGTAGAAGCAGATTGGCTATTTACAAGCTCCTTCACGAAATCATTGATTTACCTCCTTATAAGAATAACTATAGAGATCTTAGTCCCTTTTATGAGAGCATGTCATCTGTTAAAACTCTTTAGAGATAAATGACGTACTTATTGATGAAGAAAACGCAGTAAGAGAGTGGCTGTGACTGGAGTCAAACTTGAACATTCATCGAAAAGGAACGTGTTTCAACTCAGTGTAAATCATAAAGTTTGCTTTTTCATGTATGGGTGGGTCTCATCCTCATGGGAATGTAGTTCATTTAAGAGTAAATCTTTAAATAAGCGTCTTAAGATTACTTGTTCCTAAAATCTTTGTTATAATTGCCTTCATACAGGTAACAAATATAATGGTTGTAAGTTTTTCCTAGATCTATTTAAAATACATAAAGGATGTTGCTGTACTTCTTGGACACAATCTTACAAATGCGGAAGAAACCTTATAAAATATTTTAAAATTTGAGAATTAGATGGTCAATTTAACAAAATCAGACGATTAAATAAATTATATAAAAGAGTTGTACAATAAAATGCAAATGAAAAACTTAAGGAAACTAAATTCCTGTATTCATTTGGTCCAATATGGATGTACATATGCATGTCCCTAAAAATAATTAAAGTATGAATTTCCTTTTATTTATATATTGAAAATAGAATTTTTCACAAAGCTCATACCAAAATAGAATGAATGAATTCACATTTTT
>NW_027290413.1:0-16650 GCF_016086655.4 Lepeophtheirus salmonis | reverse complement strand
TCTCCATGATTCTGAGTGGTGGTGTTTATTTCCATCAAAGAGATTTCTAGTTTTATCAAAGTCTGAAGCTCTTGCATCTTATAATGGTTGATTTGTAGTTTCATCCGACTTTGTTGATCCTTTTAAAAACAGTTTATAATTCTCATTCTTTAGACGTGATGATTTGATTCGAATGCTTTTTCATACCATTATAATAGTTGCAAGCAGTTAGATGAAAGAAATAAACAAAAATAGTGTTGTGTCGGTTCTTATTTCGGAACAATGACCGCGGTATTTTATTTTATAAAAAATATTCAATGTATAATTTAATAAAGCACAACAACATTTATTTAAAAAATGCATTTCCAAGGATTTTTGTTCGATTTTGTATTTATTAAGTGATCCCATTTTGAAATATGTATTAAAATTATCTACTCATAGTGAATGAATCCTTTATTGTTTCGATCCTAGTATCTCATTCCCAAGGAAGTAGTCATCTCTACTCTCTTATGTAGTTGGTAGTTTTCCTCGGATGAATTCTCCTCTGTCGTTCCTAGTGGAATTCGGAATCCGAATTCGAGCATCTCTTGAGATATATGATCATGTTAGAAGTATATTCCTTTGATTGCCTCGATCTTCCTTTTACAAGGCATGAAAATTGCCATTGAAATTGGAAAAAGTTGATGATAATTTTGACTATTTGGTAGTACACCCCCATAAAAAATGGGATCACCACAAAATGGAACAACATCCTTGGAGATGCATATTTTTAAATAGATCCTTTTTTAAATCATGTATTGAATATTTTCTATCATATAAGCTATAATATTCCTCATCACTATGTATTATGAATAATTTTAAGATTCTAAAGAAGAGTGTCGTTTTCATCATTTTTCAACCTAAAAATCGAAATATATGGAGCTCAGAACAAGATGCAGAATCAATAACAACCCTTTTACAAAAGTTTTATTAATCCTACTTTTGATTTGGCGAATGTTTTAAGGGTAAAAAATGACTTTGAGAATAGTCCCAAATTACTATAATCTCAGATATTTAAGAATTCAGATGACTAAGATCAGTTTTGGATTCTGCGCTCATAGTTAAATATGATTATTGTCTTCAATTTATTGGTAAAAAATCCCCCACCTCCCACAAGGATACATTCCCGCCTCCGCTATAAACCCAACAATTGTATTCCTGTTGTGTCTTGACGAGGGAGAGACACAAGCTTATTTATAATAGGAGAGATCCAGGATGACCGAAAGAAATGAGGAGAAGAATTCACGTGGAGGAATAATGTAACACTGTTTATAAGATCATGTGTATTCTAACTATACTCTAATATATTTACAAAAGACGAGACTATTTATAATACGTAAAACACAGTACTTATAATACATAGACGAATATACAAGAAGATAAAAACATGTAAGGAAATATTAAATACATAACAATTCCTCAGAATAAAACGAAAAGTCAACAAAAAATATACTAATAATGCAAGTCAAACTAATTTAATTACCGTTAAGGAATTCGACTCCGGACACTACATAGTAGTTAGTTGGTTAAATATTTATTACTGCTTGCCATACATACAATAATATTGTACAATTATAAAACAACGAACACGACCACACAACGGAGTATTTGTGCTACCACAGCAGATTCTAGAACCTAGTTTACATTAAAATTTTGTTCAATAATATTTTTTAATTTTTACTTTTCATAGATTTTAAAACACGAATGTCTTCATTTCCTTCATTCATTCCTTGATGTCTCTCGTAAGATAGAGCGGGGCATCTATTCATGAGATGGTCTGCGCTTTGCAATTCTTCCTTACATACATTACACGTTGAGCTTGTGTCCTTCCACTAGCTTAGGTGGGCTTGGAAAGGGCCATGTCCAGTGTAGGTTTGCACAATGAGTAGCAATTTTTCTCTTCCGAGCTTGATACACATCGACTTCGGTTTATTAAGCATATTATATGTATGTTTCATACCTTGATCTTTTTATATCAGTCACACCAATAGTGAAATAAGAAGTCATGAATTACCTTCTTTATGTAGCTTGGAGGTGTCCCAATAGTGAACTAGTTTTGGGTCTCAGTACACCTCTTCGCAAGATGGTCTGCAAATGCATTTCCTGTAATATCAGAATGTCCTTTATACCATTCTAGATGTATATTTTTCTCACTCCTTCCTTTGATGATGGTTTCTTTACATTTTAAAACTTCTTTACTAGTAGTAAGTGGATTAAAGATTGCAGCAATTGCTGATTGGGAGTTTGATCTGATTATTACATTGTTCAGTGTTTTTTTCGTACTTGAGAAGAGCTTCTACACCTTGTGTTATGGCGAAAATCTCTGCTTGAAACACAGGAGCCTCTTTATTCAATGAAGCCATTGAATGACAAATGGATGCATTACCTTTCGTGAGGGCCCATCCAGCCCCAGTGTTTCCGTATTCGTCTTTAGACCTGTCCGTATAGATGATCGCGTTAGGATTCTTAATCTGACTATTATTTATCACAATACGATTACTTTTTATGTAGTCAATTGGTTGATCCATTCCGACTTGTATATGTATTTTATTACTATGGAACCGATGTACACGACGTTTTGGAAGATTATCTATTCTATCTCAGGTATCTCGTAAGAAATGCTTCGTGTTCCATCATGATTTCGTTGCCTGTTCCTTAGTATATATGTCAGAGGACCAATACCCAAAACTCCCTCCATTCCTGTGGTTGGTGTCGATCGAAATGTATGTGTCATTGACATGAGTGCTTTGCTTTGAATGGTGTCTAATATTTTCCTTGCACTTTTCTTTGTAGTGATTGTATATCCCCATGCTAGACACCCCTAGGAGATAATAGGTCTGATCATAGCTTCATACAACTAGAGAACCTTGTTTGAGGTCAGTCCCCATTTTTGTCCTATGATTACCCTGGCCATATTCCATATCCAAGAACACTGGGAGGCTTTATCTTTCAAATGTTCTGTCCAAGTGAGTCCTACATCAAAAGTGACACTTAGGTACATCATAATTGGGGTATATTCCATCACTTTGCCGTCCATTTTTTATTGTGGAAAGTATTTTGATCAAAGTTTATAAGCTTTTGAAAAGACTATGGCACTTGATTTTGATGGGTAAGACCATTTTCTTTTCCCCATTCAATAATAGTATTGATTGTCCTTTGCATGCATTGTAACTCTACATAGTAATTAACTTTTATTTACAAATATCTTTATGACAAAGTACTCTTTTGAGTTATTCGAAACTCTGTACAACAGCTCGTAGGGTGAGATGGCCCACCCTACAAAAATGTATAGTTAAAAAAAGGAACGGAAAATTAACATGATAGGCCTGACATTTTGAAGGAAAGATTTTGGAGGAAAGCACAGGGGTGCGCTAGAGGGGCTAGAGGCCCTCCCAAATATCCAAATTTCATACAAATTTAATGATACAACTTTTTTTCAAAAAAATTAATTTTCTCTGAATAGCTACTATAGATTTTTGAAATTATTCTCGAAAAAATTGAATATTTGAAAAAATTGGAAAATTTAAAATTTAATTTTTGAAAGTTTTTTGTTACACCAGTAGATTTCTGAAAGATTTTTTTTTTGTAAACAATAGTGGATTTCTGAATTTTTTTTCCAAAAAATTTAATATTTGACTTTTTTCCAAGAAAATTATTTTTTGTGAACAAACATGGATTTCAAATTTTTTAACTAAAAGTTATATTTTTTTGTGAACAACTGTAGATTTTTGATATTTTTTTTTTCCAAAAAGTCAATATTTGAAATTGTTTTTTTTAAAAATTCAATATTTGAAATTGTTTTTTTTTTTTAAATTTCAATATTTGAAATATTTTTAAAAAAATTCAATATTCAAAATTTCATTTCTGAACTTTTTTGTGAACGCTGTGGATTTTTTTTTCTTTCAAAAAATATAATTTTAAAATTTTTTGTAAATACCCATGGATTTTTAAAATTTTTGTAAATTTTTAAAATTTTTGTAAATACCATAAAAAAATTTTTCCAAAAAATTTCAAAAACTAAGCCCCTCCTCTAAAAAAATATTTATATATAATCATGCTGACGCCCCTGGAGCAGCTTAGTTGTCATCACATTTAATTATATCAGCTACTATCAGCTGTGACTAAGAATAAGTTGAAGAAGATTTACTTCGATTTTGATTCTCAAGTCCAACCAGGACTTAGTATTAAAATCCTCAGGTTACTCTCTGTCTTTTATGAGCACACAAATGTTTAATCAGATTTTGAATATATTGGAATGTAGTATTAGAAAGAAAGTTCTTTCCCAGGAATTAAAAATAATGACAACAGCTGAGGTATACACTTGCTATAAAAAAGTACCGCGAATCGTTAATTTAAATTGATCATCCTGAAGGGATTTAAAGATTTTTTTTCTTTTAGGTCGGCAGCATTATCTTTCATTATGATACCAAGTTTAAGCTCAATCTGTAAACCAGTTTATTTGCAACAGCTTGATAAGTCAGTTTACCTCACTAGTACACCACAATTTTTACAATCAATGAAATTATTGAACAAAGAATCATTAAATTACATTAGATGAATTTTAGTCATAAGTAAAGTGAAAAACGCGTGCAAGGAGAAGGGGGGTGGGGGAGAAAGACTTGTGGTATCATTTAAAATACTGATGTGATTATCAGCTGGCTGCTTTATTATGATTTTTGAGGGTATAACGAAATTATTTATTAGCAAAATCTTTAATGAAGATATCTACGTATAATTGACTAAGACGTTTTTATCCGTTACAGTAGATTTGAAAACGTCACACTCCATGCAAATGTAATTCAAACCATATTCTCCGAATAATAACTAATGAAACGACAAAGTAGAGTATTTCAAAAATATATTTGAAGTTCCAAGTTTAAAAAAGAAGGATTTAATTAATTAAATATAATCTACATACTAAGGAATATACCATCAGCCCTTTTTCTTCATGTGGAAGTTGCTATATACAATCGTGCACAGGATAGACATATCTCTATCGATGAGATCTAAATAATGGTTAATAATAAAGTAAATGTCAAAATCATAAAATTAGACAATAATTATACTAATACAAAAAATGTTAGAATTAAATCCATCGTAAGGATTTAGAACAAAAGCTAATTATGTAGTAATGCCCAGCGATATCACTCCTTATTAAGGACATAAAAAATATTTTTTCCCCGTTATTTATTTTGTATAACAACAAACTATTATCATGAAGGAAACAGACAATTGCTAATTATAATGCTACAGTTGTAAAGCAGTTGTTTTTGCCTTTTATGAGTTTTCTGAACACCATTTCTTGGGGCTTATCAACCATAGCTAATCCTTAAGTGATAAAAAAGTAATATTTATTGACTATGTAATATTGGAAAACCTAATGATCATACCCAAGTCTTTATGCGAAGAAACTAGTGTCAAACAAACTAGTTGCGAACCATCCAAAGCTACTACCACCGATGTTGTGACCATTTAAGCACTTGTTTTTGCCATTTAATGAGTTGTGTATCATAATTCTTGATAATTTTGGCTACAATAGAAGCATATTTTAGGATTAGATTTTAAAAAAAAGAATACTTACTGTTAGATGATACAAAATTCAGAGTTCTATTTCTAAAATAGTAAATATTTTATACTTTTTACTGATAACTTTGATCGTAATTTGGTGTGGATGACTCGAAACATGCTAAAAATTCTCTGAACTTCACAATTTACAATGGGGGTATAAATGACATCATTTCCAACATCCTCCATTCATCTGAAGATGGTTATTCGCGAAGGGATGGGTTTACCCGTGTATTTCTTCATATTTTTTTTGAACGTAGGATGATTAGCAATAGATTAGGGTATATTACATGCAATAAGCATCTTAGTGAGATCAGAGTTAAAGTCTGACTTGATGTATTCATCGTTAACTTTTAGATGAATATATCTAAACCTTTGATATGAGATGAGGATAACGAGTGGCGTTTAATTCTAGACGTGGGACTAGAGGTACATTTATATCGACAAATCCGAAAAAACCATCTGTTTCTCGTCCAGTAAGTATTTTCCAAATTCCTGGGCCTCAATTTGCAGAAATCCATACAGAAGGCGACGTTATTTTAGGCATTTTATTCAGTTCTCTATCGACTATCAGCATCTAATATTATATTAATATTGAATAATAAAGGGAGGAATTGATAACGCTCTTGATAGAGGAAGATGTTTATTATTTAATCAATGATGCCATAAGTATTTATTCCCTTCTCCTCGCACGCTTTTGTATCCTTACCAAAATGATCAACCTTAGTCATTACTCATAAGACTTGATAACAATGAACTGCGCAAGAGATGAAAAAACGTATATACAGGATTTTAGACGATTTTTTTGATTATATGACGCCTCTTCAGATGGATGTACCATATGAAGTCATGCCACAAAACACTTCAATTTTTTTAAATTCACCTACTAGTACAAACACGCTATCTTAAAAATAGCCAATTAAAAAGATTTTATTTATATTTCAATTGTTTATACTACAATTCTAAACTAAAACGATCTACTATTAACTATGGATACATAATATGTAAATTTCTATTGTGAAACCTCCTTGTATACAACAATTTTTGTTGCTTTAGGTCCATTGGATGTAAATATAATCAAACCTTTTGACACTTTTGAAAACACAACATATAATTGACCATGTGAAAATACTAATTGGTAAATATAGGGCAATTTTGTCAAATGTTTGACTTTGTGATTAATTTATTGTCATTGCCATTGCTAGTTTCTTCAACCATTATCAGAATTGAACTTACACACTAAGACTAACTCGCCAATCCTCTTCTTCCTTCTTTTACTTCATTCCCTTTTATAAAAACGTATTAATATACCTTCTCCCTTTTTCCGTTAGTACAAGACTTCATTTTTTGGATTTTGAATTTTGGTGCATTTCCTAATCGAAACTCCATACCTGAAAAAAAAACTTTAAGACACTGGGAATCGATCTTGTTTCATGAAAAAAACAACTAATTATCTAAAAACAAACTAACCCTCTAGTTCCCAGGAACTAATTCTGATCCGAATGGAACAAAGCCCTATTTACATAACTCAAAATTCTGAACAATTTTTATTATATGTCTAAAGTCTAAAGATAAGAGAACATTATTAAAATAATTTATTTGTGTGTCTGATTTCCGTTCGTCTTGCTTGGAAAAACAATGATAAAAACTTCAAAAACGCTGTTGATTTTTGAAATTCTTTCTAAAACATATAATTTTTTGTGAATATATATGGATCAAAAATTAATTTTATTCTGATCAAATTCATTTTGAAAAGGAGCTCAGAACTTAGAGTCAGATTAAGTAAAAGATCTGTAATTTCAATTTTGAGTTTCCCAATAATGAGTTATTTGAAATTAACTATTTTATTCAAATCGAATAAAAAAAAATATATATAAAAATATTAGAAATACAAGAAATGAATATCTTATTAATAAAAAGTGTTTTGTGACATTTTTATGTAACATTGAGTCTGCATTTTTACATTTTTAATTCTTATTAGTTATTATTCAATTATTTATATATAGAGGAATATCATTTTTTTATTTTATTTTGCAAAAAGGCCATGTATTTTAATTTCCATTGAAATCAATATATTATGCATTTACAGACATTTTAAATAAGGTTATGAATATGAAAAATTGAAGCTTTTAGTTTTAGTTTCTTTTTTGGAGTAGAAATGAAAAGTTCCACTTGGACTCTGATCCCTGCGTTGTACTCCATATTATGCGGGATTCAACAGACCCATGCAAATGGTACAAGTGGATTGGATTTACTTGGGGATTTCTGTTCGAAGAATGGTTTTAGTTCTGTACTTCTTTATATCGAAAAAGATGTGAGAAATTCGGAGATTAGACGCATTGGTAAGAATTAAGAGTGGGGCAACTACAATGTGTTATTATTCCGAATGTTGTAATCAATGAAGCTCATATAAATATATTTAACCAGATCCCATATATTATCACCCCTTTGTTCCAGGCAAATCATTGAATAAAAGTAATGTTCGAGTACGGTTCCTTACGAGTAAGGACTCCATCCAAGGAGTCTATCCTCTACAAAAAGTTCTCTATATACATAAAAGTGATTATGCCAATCTGAATGATTTCCTGAGCATTTTTCCTATTGATAAAGTACTGGTATATTCTCTTCATGGGGCCCTTCCAGCATCATATGATAATATTACAGCCACTTCCCTCTTTTACACATATTCATCATCTGGAAATGGTCACAAAATAGCAAAACTAAAAGATCGAAACTTTATCATCGTGAATCCCCTTTTAATAGGACCAGATGGACGATTTTTGGAGAAGCCTTTGGACCTAGATGGCATCGAAATCCGCTCTGTGACTCTATCCTGGTCCCCTTATCTTATTTTGAAATGTAAGAATGGATGTAATGAGAACTGCGAGGCTTGGGGCTATATCCATGACCTTATAAAGGTCTATGAAACAGAGATGAACTTTACAACTAATTATATAGAAGAGAAAAATGGATTTTGGGGCTCAAACATGTTTCCTAATCAAACCTATGGAGGAACACTGGGGCCCTTTCTGATGGAACGTCGGATATCCAATTGAGTGCTTGGATTCAAACCTACGAGAGAAAGAAAAGATTCAATTTTTTTGAGGTTAGTGATTTGGGAAATAAGTAAACTAATTAATTAACTCGAACCTTTTCTTCGTCTTTCAGATTGGAGTAGGATACACATCAGGAGTTTTATTCATGGATAATAAAAATGCAGACTATGAGCTTTTTTTTCCGCCCTTTTACAGACTCCTGTTGGGTTGTGATATCCTCTATTGTGGGATTTTCCATACTCTATCCTATTTGTGTCTCCATTAAAGTAAAGGATTATATGGAAACCTATAGTTTCAGAACCCTTGTGACGTCACTTGCTTACTTTTTCGTGCTTCTCAATGCATATTACGGAGGAGCCATGACCATGTTCTTTACGACAGAAGTGACAGTTCCCTTTGAAACAAGTATTCATATAATATATAATATTTCCTTTTATTAATTATTTGTTAAAATTTTATGGATCTCTAGTTACAGATGTGATGGAAAATCCAGACTGGAGTGTGGTATACACAGAAGGAGATAGTTTTGGATTGAGGAGTCGTCTCCCCAGAGGAAATAAGGACGTTAATGACTATTGGGCGAAAGTGGAGGAGGATCCCTTACCTTTTGTCGTTCCATCAATTATGGAAGGGTTAAAGAAGGCAAAGAAGGAAAGGGTCGTTTACTACAGGGACGTAAACACTGTTCTTTATCAAATATCCACCTCCCACGATTACATGAGAGACTTTGGAGATTTGACAGTCATTGACAAAAGGACGATTCGCTACTTTTGCATGCTACCTTTCCAATCTCCACTCACATCATCATTCTCACTCATCAACATTGGGATCATGGAAAAGGGTATACGACATCAGGTGTTTCTCAAATGGTTTGAAACCTTTTCAACCGGGGATAAAGAAGTTCATTTGATCTATCTCTCTATTGGACAAATGAGCTCATTATTCCTCATTTTAGTTGGGGCTGTTTTTCTGTCTCTATTAACTCTTGGCATTGAATTTTTTTCTGCTCAAGGAAAGATGATGGCGAAAAGAAGTCGCAAATACCAACAGCATTCTTAAAATAACAGAATCATACTTAGATAAAATATATTTAAGTAAGGAATAATGATTATGATTGTTTTTATTTATTTACATAAACTGATGAGGAGATTGCGTTGAGTTTGATTTGAAATATGTTTCGAAAAATATGTTTAAATAAATATGTGTTCTTAGACTGCTGTCAAGATAATTAATTAATTACATCTATATGTACGTATATGAACTTTTTAAAAAAATATTAAAATACAAAACACAATGCTGGATGAGTTATTAACTTAAGGATCAATGTTTGACATTTGTTTTAGAATTCTTTCTTACATATTTTGAACTTTGTCACAAGTGAGCAAGAATAATGTCATGGACAAAGTGACTATATCACGGTGTTATCTCACTAACACAAAAAATACCTTATGCATTTTGTTGTCAGCTGTTTTTCCCTTGATACATCTCGGCTATTTCATAATTTATTCTTTATTCACTCGTCGTTTATATGGTATGTATATTGGCAATTTTAATATTTCTATGAATATATTTTTGGCTTTTTCTTCATAGAAATAATATAATAAGTTATCATAAATACTCTTTTAATAACATATTACTAAGCAATATTATAATACGGTATCGAATAAAATACTTTGTAGATTTTAATAATACGTAATTTATTTTAAAAATGGCTGAGAAATCATATGACAATTATAGCTTGCGAGTGTATAGTATAAAAGTAGCAGTTGGTATGATGAATTTATTTGGCTAACTACCAGATGATTTGGCCCTTATTTCTGTTTCTTTTTGGAGGAAGCGTGATACAATAAAAATAACGACATGATATATAAAATGTGTCGATTAGAAACTTGCAACGCCGTCTTGTTGACGTTAGCGTACAACTTTTTGATGACGTCACAACGTAGCCAAGTTCAGTGTTACTGACTAGTGTTAACTCATATTATTCTAAGAATTATGTCTTCTTCTTGAGGTACTAGGTGCATTTGTGCTGTGGCAACGTGTAAAAATCTATCAGATGTCTACTAATTTTTGTATGTTTATTTTCTGACCTATTTTTCATAAAAAACAATTTTTAATTAAGTAATTTTTTAAATCATTTTAGTACCGTGATTGTTGGATGGTAAAAATTTACACTAATTATTGTCTGATGAGAAAATAAAATACTATATTATGTATTAATACAATTTATTTTATTGAATTTAATCCTAAATTGGCTCATCTGTGACATCATCAAAAATAACCAATAAACAAAAGCTAAGAAATATGTTATGGACACAAGCTTATGTCTGATCACCTTAAAGCTTTTAACCATGTAGCAAAATGTGACCGTTGGCCTGAGGAGAATCAATGGTGCAGCATTTTAACACTTTTTCGCTCGATGTCGTTCTTCATACGACGTCACTCTGCCATTTTTCTTACTTCGGACGTGGACTGGGAAATCATAAAGTTATTGATTGATGAATCACGCCTAGCCACCGACCTATATAACAACTGGATACACAAACCGTATAATAAAAAGGATACTCGCCCTTTAGCTGTCAGCAGCCATTTTATGTATTCCAAAGTGATTCATTGATAAGCTTTAAAGTGAAATTGCAAATCATGTCTTGTGTTGCAATTTGGATGCAAGAACAAATGGGGGGCTTAGAGTGAATTTTCATTTCATCGATTTTTGAACTTTACTAGAAATGAGTATTCAAGGATTTGTTCCCAACATTTTGATCCCGAGTGTTATAATGGAACTTTGGATGTTATAAGGTTAAAAGAAAACGCTCTGTCTATGATATTCAAAGCATTTGCCTCATATTTATGAAGATGTAGATACATCCAATTTAAAACGCAAGTCCCCCATGGAAATACATTCCTCATCTCCCAAAGTAGTGAAAACGTCTCCGGAGCCAAAACACATATTACTTCGTTAACTTTTGACGGGCTTAGTATTCTCCACGCAATGTCGAAAGAATTGAGAGGTAATTTGGAACCAGGAGAGAGATTTCAGACCTATTTTGTTCACATCAGTGATCGCCCCAAATAGTATTTATGCTACTAGACATATGCCATTGTATAAAGTTAGTTAGGAATACATTTGCATCTCTCAAAGTTATGGTAGATTAGTATAGTATAAGAATTGAATGGACCCTAGTTGACATTGAAGTACCAACAAGAATTGTCAAACGTCAGAAGGACAAAGATTATTAACTAATTTCTTTATTTCAACAGATAAACTTGGCTACTTAACTCATTAGTTCATCTGTACCAGATGGGATCGAGTTCTGTAATAAGGATCTTCAATTACCGGAGTTTAGAAACTCTGAAGGAATAGTCGAGTTTCTTAGAAGATTTGACAGACTTTTTGATTTCACCAACAGTAGAAATTCATTGGCAAAAGGATTCAAATCTCCTCTGAGAATTAGAAAGGAAGACTATTGGAAACCAATGCGCGTAAAAGAACCTGCTTTTGTTGGATTCATGGCATCAATTACTTCCATTTACGGCATATTTGACTCTCTAGTTAAATTTAAAAGGATCAAGTATCTCCTAACTTACAAACTAACTCAGGTAGATATTTATACATATTACCTAGTGTATGTGAATTCTACTTTAATATTATTCCAATTTTTAATTCTTTTTCAGGATCATATAGAGTTATTATTTTGTGCCATAAGGTCTCATTTGTTTTCCTCCATTTTATATGCGGCTAGTAGTTAGGCATCATGTCTCTGACAGTGGTGGTAATTGCAGAAGGCTGGATGATACAGTGGCGCTCTTCACTAGCTCAAAGAACAAGAGGCAATCATCAGAAGTTTTCCAATTCCTTGATGATGAAGATTTGTCATTGATCAAGAAGTATAGCCTTGAGGGAAAACATTTACTAATTAGTGACCATGACTACTTCAATGTGCCTCCTTTCGTCTCAAGCCTTTCCCAATTTAAAGAATGTGTTCTTGCTTATATTGGTGGATATGTTTTCAAATCAGTCTCCAACCATTTAGTATGGCTTGAGTGCTTGGAGCAGTTTATATTGCTTTACAGTTATGTAACGGGCACCCATAATTATTCATTGATAGCAAGAAAATCTGATTGTGGTCTTTTGTTTCCATCAAAAGACGTAATAGAAATATGCAAAGAAACAGAGAAATGCCTTTTGAGACTAAAAATGTAAGGAGTTCTAAAAACCAAGGCAACATTAATTTAAAAATCTATTACCAGCTGCGTACTACAAAAATGTGATGGCAAGTCATAGATATTTAAGGATCTTGAACTGCACACTTTCGAATGTTCACCTTTAAATAACCACGTTCAAAAATTACAAAAACAAATTATATTCATTTACTCGAAAATTTGATTGTATCATGAAGCATACAATATCTGCGAACAGTTCAAAACAGATCTTATCCGGAAGTCCCTTTCAAAGCAAATCCTTTTTATGAATCAGTGATTCAAAAAATTTAAATATCCTCAATAAAAGTCATTAAAACAAAATTATAATTATTCTTAATAAAAAAAACTTATAATTAAAATGAAGTTTATATAGAATCTTTTTCTGGATAGATATACTAATATACATGGATATATATGTATACATAAAATGGCTGCCGATAGCTGAAAGGCGAGTCTTCTTTTTATTATATAGATTGAGCATCCTGTTATTATATAGGCCGGTGCGCCTAGCTCACAATCTAAAATTGCTGTGGGGGAAAGAATAAATTATTTCATTATTTGATTTTTCCTTTTTTGAATTTCCCGCCAAAGAGAAGAGGCCGGAGTTTTCAATTATACATTTATGATTTATTGATTGTTATTATAATAATAAATGTCCAATTTAACGCAAAATGGTGAATTATTATAAGAGGTGGGAACATGGACTCCATAGTTTAATATGATTTAAGTAGATATTTTTACATTAATGATATATGAAAAAATAATGCCGAATAAACATATTATATTATAAAAATCTTCTCTAGTTGAGTTAAATCCGTCTTCCAGATTTCGAATGATCATCTTTTAAAAAGTTAAATATATGAGATAACATCATAACTTCTAATTATATCTCCAAATAATAACCAATCAGTACCTCTAGCGAAGAAAAAAGTATCTGAGCACCAAAATTTTTTTCAGCCATTGATCATGTGGGTCCTTGTTTCACTACTTCGTTTAAAGCTTTAAGTCACCTTGGCCATGGGACTCTGTAGATGAATGTTTGTTTATTTTTCGGTTTTTTTATCTTAATGTATATATTATATTGGCAGGGGAGGACTAAGGTATTCATGCGCCACTAGGCTATTTTTTATCTGCCCCCCTTATGCATAATGTTCTTCCAGAAAAAGTAATTCAACCCTCATTTACAAATGAAAGCCTTTATACGTAACAAAAATACTACAGAAATCCATTTAAAGTACATCAGCAAGCTTACCAAACATTATGCTTTCTGAACCAAGACACAGCAGTAGCACAGACCACCTTCCACAAATCAAGTAGTTGAGGAGAGTGATACAATTTCAAGAAAAATATGTTACAGGAACAGAAAACCTGTGTGTGTGGGCAGCAATGTAACAAAACTGCAGCCCAGTAAATACACACAACTTATTTCCCAGAGATTTCTTTCTTGTTTTCGTTGAAGATAAGTCTTTGATGAGGCTGGTAAAATCCAGTTTTCTAAGAATATCACTCTCAATGCTCATCAAAGACAGGTGATTAAGTCTGTTTTGGCCCATTGTGTATCTCAGTTTATTCTTCACAAGCCCAAGTTTTGAAAATGAAGGCTCCCCAGTGTTATTGGTAATAGGTAAAGTCAAAAAGAGTCTCAGTGCTATATCAACATTCGGAAACACTGATTGTAGTCTCCGTCCTCTTATACGACTCAGCAGTGACCTAGCTGAGGTGTCATCCTGCCCCTGAAGAATTCTCTGAACTGTCCAATTTCATCCACAATATCTTTTCTAGATCACCTGAATATTTTCTCTGGAAATCAGCTGCTTCTTAACAGGGTATTGTGTGGAGATAGATGGAATGTTGTAAAGAAATCCAAATGTGTGATGAACATGTGTTTAGGAGTGATACCTCCGATCCATTTCAGCAAGGAGACGATCTATGGCAGCAATGGACACTGTCGCTCTGAACCTGTCATCGCCAACTTCTCACAGTCCGGTTCAGTTGCCTCATCTGCTTGTTGTTTTCTTCTTCTGTATCTGTGTGTGTCCGCTGTATATTGCTTGGACTCTGTCGGATACATGTTGTTTGCTTCACTCTGAAAGTTGTCAAAGTTATCACGTAGGTTGGCTTCATAATCACTCAATGAGCTGATCAAATTGACAGTTTTACATAAATCCAGTTTCACAGTTTGCAGTGTAGTACTGGTCTTACGGAAACGTTGCAGTATTATGTTCCGCACGTTGCACAGGAATGCATTCTCTATCCTTTCCATTTTACTGTAGACTGTCCTTGCTGCATTTCGAGTTATAAGATTTTGGCTGGAGTAATCACTTAACATCAGCAAGGACTCTTGGATCCTCACATAGTTCTGGTACAGTGCTTTTGTCGCTTGGGCGTGTGCTGACCATCTCGTGTCAGACATACCTTTTAATGTTTCTATTCTGTGGTTATCATTGGGCCATCAACCCAGCTGTAATAACCTGCGAACAGGATGAGGATTTGGAGGAAATATTAAAAGTGTCTGTACAAGTTACAAAATTCCTCCGTCTCAAGACAGCAGTTAACACTCTTAACCCCCACTAAATTAAGTATGTGTGTAGCGCACGGTACCTGTTTAGCCAAAGGGTTAATCTGTTTAATTCGTGACTGAAGGCCACTGTAAGTACCGGACATATTCGTGTCATTATCGTAGGAGTGGCTTCTGTAGTTATTTGTATCAATACCCATGTCCTGCAAAACACCAAGAACAGACCGGCAGAGTGACTCTCCTGAGTGACTTTAAATAGGCAGAAACTTAAATAAACGCTCCTCAATCCTGCCATCGGGGGACACATATCTCATGATGAATGTCAGCTGGATATTTGAGGGTCACATCTGTGTGAAATCGACACTTATTGAAAAGTACTTTGTCACTTTTATTTGCCGGATGATCTCCCCATGATCTGCTCCCTCCATCAGCTCAATAAACTCCAAGCATTTATTGAAGACAAACCTACAAATGTTGTGTTCTATTTTACTAGCATTGCCTCATTTTTCAATATCGGGCTTTTCAGAAATGGGTCAAACTCAGCGATGATTTCCAGAACTCAAATGAAATTCAGTTATCAGCTTGTCCAAAAGTTTCAGCTGTGTCCTGAACAGTGATCCTCAGCTCCATAAAAAAACCAACCACTGCAACCACCTCTTTTAAAACTTCGTCAGTATTCACATTCACTACCAATTGTTTCTTTACTTCAGTATCAATGCATCCAGTTTCAGCACAGGGTGTAATATAGACTACCATGGCCTTTATGTGGCTCTTCTATCCTTCATGTTCAGCAAAGCGCGGTTGCGTTCTTCCAGCCATTATAGCCAGTCGTGAAAGCTGACTGAAAATCACTGTCACTGAATAATATGCATCCGAAACAAAATAAGGATCCTTTTGAGGGGAATACAGCAACCATTTTCTTTTCACACTTTCCTATTTGCCAGTTTTCATATAAACAAAGTTTTAGAAAAGTATCTTTTTGGTGTTTGTGTTCTCTTTCAGATGCAGCCACATCTGCATCTTTATTCTGACATGTTTCAGGTCCCAGTTTAATCCGATATTTCCTCATATCTTCATCAATTTTTTCCCAGTACATAGGATCTGAGCTCCAGGTAACGTTAGCAGGATTGCTACCGTCTTGTGCACTCTCTGCAGCAACAGGTGATACACTCACGGAGGGATTAGCGTAGGCTAGTACATTATGGACATCAGAAGTACACCCTGCTGTGTCTGCTGGTTCTGTTCTCGACCCTTGGGTCTCACACTCGAACACACCTCATTTGCAAGCAA
>NW_027290412.1:0-512 GCF_016086655.4 Lepeophtheirus salmonis | reverse complement strand
GTTGATCCCACTTTTGTTAGATACTGAATTATCTTTATGAAGGAAGGAATTACAGCATGAAACTTTTTAATTCACTTTGGAGTATTATGCCCTCTGCTCAGACAATTAAAACAGACTCAAAATGATCATGCCTGAACGTCTTCATTCAAAACACTTTTATTTAATTAAATTGGGCATTAGTATAATGCATGTCTTGTATCATTACAATTTGGGTATACATCAGAAATATTTAAATTCTTTTTAATGGACATTAGAATGTTTTTCCCAATCATTGCAAAGGAGCCATGAAACTTTATTTTCTAAGATAGGTGTTAGATTAATCTAAATCTAAACCATTGCCATTTACGGCGAGTTTTAAATTTAATATATCATCATGAAATTGAAAAAGGTAATTTGCATAACTCTTGACAAAGGGCAAAGCCAGTATTTTATGAACTAATTTTGAAACTACAGAGTGTACATTTCCATACGAATCTACTGACATTTTCATAACTTTCGTCAGAGATTGAAAG
>NW_027290411.1:0-1756 GCF_016086655.4 Lepeophtheirus salmonis | reverse complement strand
GAGCACTATTACTCTTTGCTGTTGTCATAAACTAGATACATCACATTATTTTATTTACTTATTGCAGTAGATGTATTAAATCCATAAAATTACAATTTATTTTTTAATATAAAACAATTGGGCAAGAATATTCTATACAAAAATAATTTTGCTGTACTGAAACACAACACCACTGAGGTTGTACAATATCAAATTGGAAAACAAAGGTCTTTGCTGAAATTATCTGGCTTTGGAGTAGTTTTTGCTCTGACTTCTGACACCTGCTAGAAATTTATGCAGACGATATCACATTGTCGGTAGAAGGAAATTTGAAAATCCAAACTGAAAAAACTTTATAGGGCGCGAAATTATGTTTACAGACGCGTATAGATCCATACAATTTCACTTTGTATAATATGTTGCGACTGCATCACCAGGAGTGGCGTTGTCGGCATTGTGGCAGAAGAAAGAATGGCTGTGGGTTTCATTTCATTGTAAATATTGTACAGCATTCAAGAGGCCAAGGAGTCCACTAGGTGGAGGCCTTCTTCAATTACGGGTTTTATACTGCAAATGTACAAGAAGTTTATTATTGATCTGTCTTTCAATCCAAAAAAGGAATAATAATCAGTAATCTTATATTGCACAGTGTATAAATACATTATGATTTCACCAACATTGTACTCTATCCTTCTTGAGCAGGCTTCTAAACAATAATATGGCGAATATCTTCAACGTTTGGCTTGAGCTTCATTGTAAGTTCGATAAAGCAAAATATTTGGAAGAAAGCTTTCTTTGAACGGAATGAAAACCGTGCAATACTGGATTTGAAAGCTATAATTAATTAATTTCTTATAAACGGCATAACAGAAACATCTGTTATAATACATGGAAAATTTCAATTTCCGCTACATAGGCCAGCAAAACGGCAATCTTACACCAACCTTGATGATTAAGTTGACACCATTTGGGAGAGTTAGAATACCAAGTCTACAAGCACCAGAAGTCGACGTTTTCATCTTTGAGCAAGTCGAAGGTCTTCTTGGCCTTGTGATTGAGGGGTTATCTCTTCTGGAAGGAGAACCTGTTGCCCCTATCGTTGACTTTCATCAATTTGATGACTTTGTCCTTCAACTCCCTGCAGTACTTGTTTGTTCCGACCCACTCTTTTTCGTTGAAGAAGACCATGGAAACAAAGTTTCAAAGATTCACAGTTTAGTTTTTTTATTATTCTGCGAATTGTGGATTCTTAAGGTCGATTATGTGGACCATAAGTTTGGCGTAATTTGCGAAAAAATTCTTTCACAAAACGTTGATTTTCATTTTACAATTGAACAATTTGTACGCGTTGTTGTGGTGTATATCTTTCCATGAAGAATTGTAAAACAATACTCAGTAAAAATGACGTATGAATTTGACAGAACTTGCGCACGCCTGTCAAAAAGTCCCTCATGGAAAAAACCACTCGTTTTCAATCACCCTTTATTTAATTTAAGCCTTCTTTTTAAACTTGGAACTTCAAATATATTTTGAAATACTCTACTATGTCATTTCATTAGTTATTATTCTGAGAATATGGTTCATAATAAATTACAATTTCATTGAGTGTGACGTTTTCAAATCTACTGTAACGGATAAAAAACGCCTAAGTCAATTATACGTAGTATATCTTCATTAAACATTTTGCTAATAAATGCTTTCGTTATACCCTCAAAAATCATAATAAAGTAGGCAGCTGATAATCACATCAGTATTTTAAACAATGAGTCATTCTCCC
>NW_027290410.1:0-408 GCF_016086655.4 Lepeophtheirus salmonis | reverse complement strand
GACTTCAGTATTATTTATCAAACAATATGAAACACTATGAAATCCAACCCCCATATGTTTAGGAAGTGATCTACCAATAATTATCTAATAAACTTAGGGAAAGACGTGTTTTTAACGCTCAGTAGCATACACAGCTTGATGAATGGGCCTAACAAGCTGTGGAGGATTTATTACTGCAATATTAAATTCAAATAATTTGCCTTAAACTATGATTTCGCAGTTGCAAGTCTTTAAGTTAATAATTCTAGTCGATTTTAAGCTTATGTTCGCTTTAAATAAATTTAATTACTCCTTTGTGGGCCTCAGACACAGGCAGTTCAAAAATAAACAAAAATGCGATTAGATGACGTTTGACGCTTCTCCCTACTCTTGTTTCTTCTATTTAAATATCATAAATATGTTATTGTG
>NW_027290409.1:0-2599 GCF_016086655.4 Lepeophtheirus salmonis | reverse complement strand
AAACTGTTTACGGATACGTATTAGTCGACGTAGAACCTTCCTATTATTATTCGAACATCAAGGGTAGTAGCAAATACGATCCACCGCATATTTCTACGATAGACTATTAAGATCAGGGATTTTGATGGTGAATGCTGAATACCTTGCAGCACTCCGAATAAAAAGAGCTCTCAGTTCGTCATTTCTGACTGGTTCACCTTCAATTAAAATCCCAGCTATTCTACTTTTACAGATCGAGAGAGCAAACTCCAAGGCCTGTGTATTTGTTGGAGCTTTGGCGACATTTGATGTGACTCCGAATAATTGAGTGACAAACTTATCCCGTAGTCCAGATATGTTAGGGGAAATAAATTCCTTCAAAATACAAAAAACCCATTGTATTGCTGTATCAAATAAATTCCAACAATCTTTGCAAGGAGCATTAAAAAATAGAAACCCTATGGATATATGAAATTGAGAGGTAAAACTTTCTCCATAATTAATTTTTGCAATTGACCTCATAATTCTCTTTTTCCATGATATTGATATGTTTAAAACTTTCAAAAACTTGTTGCATATTTCTTCAGGATTTTCCTTAAAATTTGATTCGAAGGAAATTCTGAAATGCCATGGAACGGACATTATTGAAATTCTGTGGCTTCCATGAGTTAGTAAAAAAATACCACTGTTGAACATTAAGTTGCCTAAATATTGAATCGAAACAATATTATTTGATAAAGCCAACTATTTCAGCTTTTAGGGTTCTACAAGGGTTTTATAGACAAAATTCCTAGTGTCATTTTTTCTCACCACGTCAATGGTCGAGGACGATAAAAAGACGGAGTTCCCTTCCATAAAATCTGTTGAATTGCTGCAAAAGAGGGAGACAATTTCTCCAAATAATTATTTATGAGATCTTTTGCAAGTATAAGCCAAGTGTAACACGAACTTGATGAGATAGTGGATCCCCACTCAACGTTTGGATATCGTGTAAGATCCATTAAAACTTTTGGGTATATTTTATGAATTATTCTGGCGATTAGAGATTGTCTTCCCCCGATGAGAGATTTGGGTCTTCTGATTGAAGTTAAATAAAATCCATGAAAAAATCGATTAAGCCAGTTATATTCCATTCCGATTCCATTCTCGTCCAGCTAGGGAATAGCTGTTGCTTTGTAAATTTTGTTAAGAATTATGAAGAAGTTATACAGATTGATTATCTTTTGAAGGTTAAATTTTCCAAAAGAGGAGATTACTGAATTAATATGTTTAACCAAAATCGTCCAGTTCGAAAAAAAGGCACAGTTTTTATTCCCTCCTATACCAAACATTTCAATTGCGTAACCGTAAGGACCCAAAGTGAAGAGAAGGATACATTGATCTCGACTATTCCGAGTTATTCGGTTAATTAGCAATTCGAAGGGTCACGGAAGTAGATGGAAGGTCTCATTGTGTGGAAGAAGTTGTGAATTTGGCTCTCGGAGGAAGGAGGGAGGGGTGAATTCTCTTAGAGTCATCCGTTGACTGAGAGAAGAGGCCTGAGGAGAGCATATCTAATTATGTAAGGGATTAAGACTTTTTCTTATATCTACCATGATCATGACAGTATAATTAATTTCAGGAATACTTTGCGCGGGAGTTGTAGTGTGCAAATTCGTACCATGTTCTTCACTTTGCGTCCCTACGCTTGACAAAGAAAATTTATTTACATTTTATTAAAAGGTTGCGAGAGTTGAATTTCAACTATCCACTGTCGATGTCTCCTTTTTTAAATGCAATTTCTAAAACTATTCTAAAATATGGTGTAATAAAGAAATAATGATAACCGCTTAGATAATGACAAAAACCCTTTCAGGTTGCAACTACAAATACTACTTCCTCTTTCATTATCATATTTTCCCCACTTCTGGTTATAAGAATTATAAATAGTGTACATACAAATTAAACCTATGTGTATGAAACTCAACATACATACATTTTTAAATAAATACAAATATTGCGCATCAAATGATTATTTTAAACACGAAACCTCTATATTTTATCCATTGCCCCGTTCGGATAATAAAATGGAAAAATAAGTAATTACAGGGTTGTATTTTTGTCGAAGGGTTGGTTTTTGGAATTTAAAAAAAAAAAAATTAAAATCTACAAAAAATTGACTAATTCACAGCTGTTCACAAAAATATTTTTTTTAAAACTAAAAATTTCAAATATTACATTTTTGAAAAAAATTTCCAAAATCTCAAACTGTTCAAAAATACTAAATTTTTGAAAATTCACAACTGTTCACAAAAATTTAATTATTTTGAAAAAAATTCATAAATTACATTTCTGATATAAAATTAAAAGAAAATTATTCAAACATTCAATTTTTATAGATAAATTTCCAAAACTAGAAGTTAATTACAGAAAATAATTTTTTTAAGCAAAAAATTTGACAAATTAACACTTCTAATAATTCATTTGTGGATAAAAAATTCAAATATTAAATTTTCTAGTATAAATCAAAATTTCCTTAATTTGGGAGTGAGCTTTTGCTTCTCTAGCCCACCCTTTGCGGACGCCCCTTAATTATATAATAAATTTCTGCAATACATACAAGCAATCAATTTTTTAATTC
>NW_027290408.1:0-693 GCF_016086655.4 Lepeophtheirus salmonis | reverse complement strand
AATAAATCAAAATTTCTAATGTGCTAAGTCCAGTTTTTCTGAGTTAAGAAGAAATAGGAAGATAATTTCAAAAATAAAATAAAACATTTTTTTAGCTAATCTGTAATTACGTACTTAAAAGTACGTACAAAATCTAAGCATAAATCATACCAATTACTAAAGCCATATTTTTTTTCTTGATAGCATTGTTTTGGGCTTAAAAATGTATTATAACCAATTGAAATTTGTAGAAAAATACAATACATACGTTTTTCTGACAGTTGACTTTAATGGGAATGTCGATTTCGGCATTTTGAAATTTCACATTTACTTTTTAACTATTTATTAGAAACTTGAATAAAATTCGATATATTAAATATTTTATTATCGAAAAACTTAAAACTTGAAATTTTAGATCTTTATCTCAATCCTGCTCTAAACTCTTTTTCATGATGAATTTGATGAGAAGTAGTCTTGAAGGCCCTTATGTTTTGCATTTAAGTTTGTAAATTTTTCATCTTATGGATGCATATAATTTATCATTTAACAAACTTTAAAGTACTTTTAACAAAAAAAAAAATAATACAAATAAGTATTTTTAATTTTTACCATATTTTTTTACTGTTTAAATGTCTAAAACATCATTTGATTTATATGCCCTTTAATTTTTTTTAAAGTAGTATGTTTATATCACAGGGAGATTATATAAATTTA
>NW_027290407.1:0-558 GCF_016086655.4 Lepeophtheirus salmonis | reverse complement strand
TTGGCAAGCATCTCCAACGTTTGACTCGAGCTTCACAGTAAATGCTATAAGGAAAAATACTAAGAGCAAAGCTTAATTTGAACCAAGTGAAAATCCTTCACAACTGGAATAGGAATCTATAAATAAAGAAATTTTTACAACTTTTGATATGAAATCTTATAGAACAACAGGATAATTACATGGGAAATTTGAATATCCGCTACTTAGGATAGCCAAAGTGCATCTAAGCTATGTTGCTGGGGTTGGAGGGTTTGCCTTCAGACCTTATGAAAGCCCACATTTTGTTCGGGGTTCCTATAGAAAGTAATTCCACTCTGGAAATTTGTGGGGTAAATTATGCACAAATAAGTTCTAAAAGTCTTAAAGCAAGTCGACTTACATTCAATATTGAACTACGATTAGGGGTTTTAGCTATATCAAAGTTTGTATATTTTTTTCTTGAAAATTCTTTTTTGGTGTTTTATGTTTCAAAGGAATACCAATGGGATGGTGACCTTCAATTGAGAGGGGAAATTTTAAATTAAATGTTTATGGATGATTTATTTTTATTTATTTCAT
>NW_027290406.1:0-1691 GCF_016086655.4 Lepeophtheirus salmonis | reverse complement strand
TGATATGTCCTTTTGTTTATAATTATAGAACCTATAACAAGTCCCCTTTAGATTTGATCAGTATTTGGGGTTGAGTAACCTCTGACTTCTCAAATACATTAGTCCACTTTCACTCTTGACAATATATGATCGATGATTTTCACGACTACAATCGATAATCCCAATAGAATCCTATTCTTTCTTAATATAATTTCGAACTCGGACATTTTGTCCAACTTCAAGCATTGGTAAATTCCAAGCACCCCTAGAATTCATATCTACAGTCTGCTTTCCTTTTCTTTCCGCGATCTTAATTATAGAGTCAGATATTCTTCGATATTGTGAATTTTATGCAAGAATCGGAGTTTTGTGTTTTCTTACAAATAACCACTCTGCAGGTGGTAGACCACCCCATTTTGGTGTATTCCTCCACTCTAGTATTGCCGAATTAAAAATTTCTAAGTTGATATTTCATTTTTTCCAACATTTTTACGAGATTTATTATTCCTGTAACAGCTGCTTCAGCATGTTTGATGCTTTTGACGTAATTTTTTACTTGATTTTTCATACTGAATTTTAAAATGATTACATAATTCTCTGAATTCTACAGATTTGTATTGAGAGTCACCCATCGGTTCTCAAACGATTGGAATTTTAATTATCATCCGTGACCTTTTAACGCACAGACGACATTTTTTTGTATTGGAGCCTCATTAAATGGGATTACGGAGGGCCATCCACTTTATCGATCTATTTAAACTTGGAAATATTTCCCTCCATATTCAAAGATATCTGCCGACGTCGCTTCATATGTTCTCTTTACAAATGCCTCAATAATTGTCTCACCAGGCTGACTCTTTCGAAATAGTTGACATTTTTTGTTATCTGAATTTTTGCCTGATGTCATTCTGAAAATTAGGGCAATAATATAATGTCCATCCTCTTTCCTGCGCTCTTGACATTCTCAAATGAGCTTCATGAAGCCCTTCCAAGACTTAGTAACTTATTTTCTTTGCCACTATAACTCTGCTATTGTCCATTATTATTAATCTTTCTAGCCTTTTTTCTCAACAGATAAACGGTTCCACATTTGCTTGTAAAATATGCGATAGATGGTTAACTCATTGTGGAGTCTCTGCCCTGGATCCAAGGGGTAGCCGGAGACAGGCCCTGGGTGTGGCAACAGGACTCAGCATCCTGCCATGTGTCTTTAATTTATGCTATATTCGATCTCGAGATCGATTCAGAAAACATTTCTTATTTTTAAATGGTGCTTATTCTCTCAACTGTATTAGATTGTATTGTTCTGAAGGTTTTTTTTGTATCATTAATAGGAAAATTACAACCCACAGCCCTAGATACACTTTCAGAGTCTGACTTGTTCCATCTTTTATAAGATACTTCCCTTGGAGAGAAGTAGCTTTAACATCCTCAACCGGAGTATTTTGCTCTATTTGGGACTAAGTATTGGGCATGCTGGGAATTGAATGCGAGGAAATTTCACCACAAAAAACCTTACAAGGCAAACTTAAATGTTGAACGTCTTTTTATCTGATCGGGTCTCTTGGAGTTATTGAACCAAATGTGGACTTGAAATACAGGTTGACTTGGCCGAAAAGTACATTTTGGCCCATTTGGCTTTTTTTTATATCAAGATACTCAAAATTTGAAAACATAATTAGATTCCTCGTCAAAAGCTGCAGGACATGTAT
>NW_027290405.1:0-2894 GCF_016086655.4 Lepeophtheirus salmonis | reverse complement strand
TTGCGACTCGACGTCTCTCCATATTATCGGCTATTGTTTCACTGTTGCTATTTAGATTTTGCTGGAGTTTTGTTTATAACTCCTCAAGACCCTTGCCCTCGAAGTATAAACCGGTTTCAACACAATAAAATCACGAATATGTTGGCTATTTTATGCCGCTGTACTGATGATTAGAAATATCTGTATAAAATTTTTGTGTTATTGTAAAGCTTTTGGGCTAGTGAATAGTTATTTATACACTGGCAAAACTCATTTACAACCACGTAATCCTCCTTTGATGCTTATGTATTTGCAAACAATATAACTCTTTAGATTCTTCCTTATTTCAATCATGTGCATATTTATCTATGCAAAGATTGCATCTCACTTTACTAACATAGACTTTTTATTAAGGTATCTGCATTTTTATCATTTTATATGTGACTACATCAGGAAACAACAGTTATTTGTTTTTATTAATGTAGGCATTTTTATTTCTATTTGAGTTTTTGATCCCGTTAGAACATAAAAGATGCTTTAAAATGTAAATGTTTATTATATATTTATAACCAAAATGCTGACTTTGAGATAGTGTTATACATTTATGATACATGGAAATCTAAACAGTTAATACTTTCTTTTAACAAAATATAAACAAGCCATTAAATATGTCATAATTATTTTTTAAAAGGACAGCTGTAACGCTATTTGATTTACAATCTTCTACATCACCAAAGTCATTAATTGTTGATTATGGTCTCAAAATAAATATTTCCAATACAAAAACCCAAGTAATCCGGGGAGATAATTTATATTATATTTCGTCTACAATACATATCAAAATATCAATGATATAATCCTAATTATGCGTTTTGTATACCTATATAGAAAAGAAGTCAAACAATTGTAATATAAGCTAATTTGTGTCTGTGGGGGATTGACTCTTTTAATAAATCATTGAGTTGTGCTCACAAAAAAGTGTACCTCTACTATCAATCCTAATGAAATTTTATAAATATCAATAAATTTTACAAAATATAGTTAAGTTTTTATTTCCAATTTCTATATATTTTTTGTTAGTTGTTTTGATTTTTATTTACTCTGCTTCTTATAATTATTCTCGGATGAGTACAAATTAGTTGCTTATATTAACTGTGAATACTTACGAATGAAAAAGGTTCCCTTAGTCGGAAAGCTTATTTAATTACTAAAGTACATTTTTTATTTTTTTGGATGAAAGAAGGCGAGATAAAAAAAAATTTAAAACCTTTAATATCATCACAACAAAAATTGGACAGACAAATCCATAAATATATACACTTCGAGGAAAAACCCACATCCGACTACAACTACTCATAGACAAATAACGCCAAGGAATTAAAAAAATAGAAACCATGATGTAAGGAATAAATTGAAGGTATAAACTTTAGTTCAGTGGTTGTTAAAACTTTTTAACATCTTGTAAAACCTGAGAAAATATCAAAATATATAAATACTGTCAATATTTAACATTTTGGAAATTTTTCTCTCAATGTTATACAAAATTTTAAATGATTTTTGTGTACTTAAAAAAGGTTTACTTTTGATTTATCTTCTTTTATAAAATTTGCTTTGTTGATTTTTTTAGTATATGGAAGCAATTTTTTTTATCAAAATACTCTTTACTCAAGAAAGCACTTTGAGAGCCACTGTTCTACCTTTAAAGATAAGAATTTATTAATAAAAAGTCTCTTATCTGGTGAAATTCTTACATTTTTATTAATTTTACAAAAAGAAAAAAAGAGATCATTTGTGAAGTTGTTTTTTGTATGTCTAATGTCTATGATTAGTAATTTTCGTTAAGATGTAGTTGATTGGATGGTACATAATTATATAATAAATGGCGAATATAAAAAATCAAAGTTTTTTTTCTTTTTTTTTTCAAACCAATAATAGAGATGTTCAAAAGCTATTATCAAAGAGTGGCAAAGTTTTTAAAGTTGCCATCTTACTCGGAGAGAGTGCTCCCTGCCTTAATAAATGTTTCTATTTACCAAGCTTTCATCATTATTTTTTTATGCTGGTATCGCAATCACCAAACTAAATTGAGTCGCAAAGTAAATTAAAGTTGTCAAAGATTATGAAATAACCTTTGACTCTGTCACTATATTTGAGAAATTTGAAAAAACAGATAAATGCTGTCATTTTGCAAGTAGTTTTTTTGTTTTTTTTTGAGAAAACTATGACGATTTAAAACACTTTATATTTTTTGTGTTAAACCGAATTATCCTTTTTCAGGATATTCAATTTTTGAAATAATCTCTTATTTTAGAAACAAGACATCCTGACACTGTTAGAAATATAAAGTCAAAATAGCTGCAGCAATGACTTTGTGTATATTGTTACGGTACAAAGTAGGTTCTGAAGTCTGAAAACTTAGTGATAAAATAATAAATGAAGGTTGAGTGATTGAAATACATCTATATTTCGATATATTAAAGCATACACAATTAGTTACAAAATAAACCAAATCTAAGCACTCCAGCTTACGTACAAGTCGAGAAAATGGGACTTGAACTTCAAAGATGAATTTCTATTCGCGCATTCCAAGCAGTTGGGAGTTAAAAAAACAGCTTAGGCTAATCTGATCAAGTCCACGAAGATTAAAGAAAGAGATCTCGCTATTTACACCAGACTGTCTAGAGAGCTATTAAAAAGTATGATGAAAGAACCTTATAAGGGTGGAGAATCCACTTTTCACAACAGTAATGGAAAAAAAAAACCATCTTCTCGTTTGAAAAGAATATGGTACCATAGTCGAGACAACATGTAGATCCAGACATAACTTCATTTTTCCATGGACTCGGAGTATAAGGAAATGTACTCGAAAGTATTTTTCCTTTGAAGTTCTAAATAACATTGAATTCATGGGAATT
>NW_027290404.1:0-508 GCF_016086655.4 Lepeophtheirus salmonis | reverse complement strand
TTCTTTATCCAAAGTAGTTTTTTTTTTTTGTTTTTTTTTTATGTTTTTTGCATGTCTCTTTCAGTTTTCATGAATTAAATTATTAATCTCTTGAGTAAATTTTTGCTCATGATATTAAATAACTTAAATAAACCTTTTTTTTTATCTTTTTCCAACGGACGACTATTCTCATTGCACATTGACGGTCAACCAAACAATTAAATTCATTTTTTAAGTGATGAATGAAGTTTTCAACAAAGAGAATTTCAGAGAGCTGTAGAGAAAAACGCATGCAAGGAGAAGGGGGGAGGCATATGGTATCATTGTTTAAAATACTGATGTGATTATCAGCTGACTGCTTTATTATGAATTTTGAGGGTATAACGAAAGTATTTATTAGTAAAATCTTTTAATGAAGATATACTACGTATAATTGACTTAGACGTTTTTTATCCGTTACAGTAGATTTGAACACATCACACTCCATGAAATTGTAATTCATTATGAACTTATTCCCAGAATAATAGCA
>NW_027290403.1:0-585 GCF_016086655.4 Lepeophtheirus salmonis | reverse complement strand
GTAAATTTTTATGTATAAAAATCCATAATATTTATTTGTTTTGGACTGGCATCCATACGAGAGCGGACTTCCGTTTCACTTAAAACGATATTTTATGATAAAGCCGTCTCGAGTGATATAATATGAAAACGCCGTTTAACTTGTACAATCTGCTTTACAACTTGTATATCAACTGTTTGATGTACATAGACTCTAGGTACTTTTTTCATATCAAAATTTGACAGGATCTCAAATTTGAAACAATAAATAATTAGTGAAATTTCTATCAAAAAATTCCAATTACTCCGTGGATTGTGGATTTTAAGCGATACAAACACTGTGCCGAGCTTTAAACTGTGTCTTTAAGTAACCTCGACAAATTCAGAGGATGATTTTAATTTTTTATTATCTTAATTTATATCATACATCTATGTGCAGATATATACAAAATAGTATATGATTTGCTTGGAGGAATAGTGAATTGCGCATCAATAATAATTTTAGCTTAAAATTAGACCTCCTATCCTATTGTTATTTTTGAAAAATAATCCATGAAATAAAAATTTTGGAAAAAAAAATTAATTTTTCCAAAAATTTCAAAAATCC
>NW_027290402.1:0-509 GCF_016086655.4 Lepeophtheirus salmonis | reverse complement strand
AACTTTTATGTAATAAAGTCATCAGTATCACTCATGTCTCAGCAAAAGACATAAGGCATATTTTACGATAGTATATGACAGTTCAAAACGAGCAGGGAGTAATTCTTTTGTAAAAGTGCCTAACTAAATAAATACTCACACTCGCTTTGTAATACTGGCGCTGCAGTACGCGGCATTACAGGAGTAATTAAGGGTCGGATAAAAAGACATATTTTCTCAATAAATAGATGATAACCCCCAAGAATTACTTAGTGCTACTCAGTACCGTATGTCAGGAAGATTTTTCGGTCCGCTTTACAAAAATTGAACAGAGTTGATTTTCAGTGGTGAACGTGGGATATTTAAACAGGGCAAATGCTACAGCGCCAGATTAAATCTTGCCAAAAATATCGTCCAATGGACTGTCTGACCATTATTTTCTTCAGGCAAACATTGGGAAAAATAAAATGAAAAGGAAAAACTCTAGACGGAAAGTCAATGCCGACCTATTCATAAAGGAAGGAGTATAA
>NW_027290401.1:0-866 GCF_016086655.4 Lepeophtheirus salmonis | reverse complement strand
TTTAATCAGTCGTGGGTATATAACATCTCCTCCAAAAGAAGAATTCTCGCGTATTATTGGTGTAAATTGATTTAAAAATTCATAAAAAAATAAATATTTATGAATTGAAATATAATTATAAATTTTCTCTGGACTTGTGCTATTTTAAATTTAAAAGATTCTCCTCTTTAAAGTGATAATTAATTTTCTTCCCTAAAAGTAATAAAACAGGTAGTTGATATTAATAAGAGTTCTAATTCATTAATACCATCTGTATTACAAAAAGCTCATTACCACTCATAAGTGAAGTATAGTATCACATTTGGAAAATTTGCCGTGGGATTAGTCGTCCTCGAAAATTTGCCAATGATAAAGCATGTATTGCGGCAGAATGGCCATCCTTTAACAAATTTCAATAATAAAATAATCATAGTTAGATAATTATTAATTACTTATGAGTTCGAACCAGAGACAAAATAGGTAATATTAATTTATAATAAATATAAGGTAAAAGAAGAATAAACAAATACGATTGCAATTCGATTGGTAATATTTGCTAATAACTTAATTACCTTTTTTAATGTGCATCAGACTGTAATCAGATTGAATATTCGAATTGGAAACGACTTACGGATGGATGAACAATCATAATATGGCAAGAACAGTGATTTCTACTTTGTTATGTGCCAGGAACAAGAGACAGATTGATGTGGTGAGGCACATCACTGAAATTATTCTAGGAGTCGCTCGAAGGTTGAGTCTTAGTAGAGCATGGATGTAAGGGAAAAAAACTGTGAAGCTCAGCTGAGGTGGAGCAACAATTATCTTCAGTGTTCTATTACAAATATGCACTCAAATCGTTGGAATTTAATAAACTATTTAAATAC
>NW_027290400.1:0-3277 GCF_016086655.4 Lepeophtheirus salmonis | reverse complement strand
ATATAACTATACTAGAAAATACTTACATTTAATGCTGTGTTTATTAAATATTAGGTATTACAGTACGTAGTATTCGACTGTGCCAAGAATTGTGGAGCCCTCTGTCGTCATTAAGGAGCTATATTGCCCCAATGCGAGTTTGTTGCCTCTTTTAATTTTCCCTAAACGTCAGTGCCGCCTCTTATAAGGTAGGGAACATGGCTTGAGGCACCCTACTACTACTACAAAAACTTTTTCACTGTTAAGGAGTTTATTCAGCAAATGCCTGACGACGAGTAGGGCCATCGATAATTCCAAGGAGCTCTTTGAGGATGCCTTTCTTGCCCAAGACCTTGCCAAAATAAAGTCAAACTTCAAATTTCTAAAGGAGAGCGTCACCCAGCTCAAGGAAAGATTGAGTCTTCTCCAGACCTTGTCCATCATTAGGAAGGTCCATAAGAGTCTGACTATCCCAAGTTTGCCCACAAGCTTGAATAAATTATCAAAATTGAACGATCATTTAAGAAAATGAGTTATATTAATTTTGTACTTTCTAGTGGTAATATTAATTAACTTTTTTACTTTAACTGGTACTCATCTATATCTGGAACATAGTTCTCAGTCAATAATAACTCAGATCTTTAGAATACCCTATCCACCGTCAACTATGACATTAACCAGAAATGTGCCATTATTTTTTCTTCCACAATTTATTACAGCAAGACAATACTCTCGATTAGCCTGGACAACAGGTCTTTGGAACTTGTTCCCCCTTCTTAAAAGCATGTCACAAGAGATAATACAGTGTTATAAAGTCTGAACTTTTGATATCATAATTGGTGTATCAAAACCTCACAGAGGGTTATCCTCACTAATGATATGGGTGTAGAATGGGCATGTTAAAAACAGAAAACTGAAAATAAACATGGTAATTCTGACAGTTTCAAGAATGTTTTTGAGGAGAAAAAGAATAATCCTATTACGTTTCATTAGATCTGCTAAAATCAGATGTGACAAGAGAGGAAGGAGAAAGGGATATAAACAATGACATTTGCTAGAATTACTCAAATGTCGATACCAAATTATTACTCCTTAACAAATCCTCAGGGTTAAACATAAATTTGGTGAAAAAAAAGGGCCAGCAAAAAATACACCAGATTTTTATCACTGATCATCCTACCTGGGATAAATGCTTCTAGGCAATATTTTTATATGTGTTTATGGGAAACTACTTTCAGTAATAAATGTAACAGCGGACTTATTTGAAGTTGGGCTTAGTGTCACTATTACTTTTACTTCTTTACTTAGGAAGGGGACTTTTAAGTTTTTGAAAAAAGCTGAATCTAAGTTAATTTTCTTAACATTTGTCTTAAATAATGATGTAATTACCTGTTCCCATTGTCTGTTTGGTAAAGTAAGAACATGATCAATGTAATATTAATATTACCTAATTAACGTGCATTGAATCTAAATTTCGAATTTTTATGTACTTTCATTTGCTTGATTGATTTTCATTATTTAAGACGGGAAAGAGTTTCATTTTTGCCATATATTCGGATAAAGAAAGAAAAGGGCAGTTACAGATACTTGATTCTTTAAAAGTAATGCTTGAATTCCATATCTACAGGGACGACAAAAAGATGAAACTTTATCCAAGTTAGACAAAAAAACAAGCGAAGTCTAATAAGAAATAAGAGTCGAATCCTTCTTTCATGGAGATTTATATATCTAAAAATAACAATGAACCCATTTAAGGGTTGAAACTATTAATTATGAAGGGTTCTTTCACTTTCAGATTCATATAATAGGGTCTGAATGTGAAATATAAAATACAGATAGGTTAATTAGGTTATACTACAATGTAAAGTTCTAACTATTTAAAAAACAATACATTAAAATCATTTAGTAAGTATAACAAATAATTGTTTTCAATTTTGATGTACTTTTGATTTTCAAATGGCTAAGGCCTACTATCCTACGTCATTCATATATGTTCGAATTCGAAATTCCGTATCCGTAAAAATGTTATAATGTTGTTTAATTGTTAATACGCCCTCTAAATATAGAATCCCCAAAAATATCCCATCTGACAAAAATGATTGGAGGTGCACATACGTTTAAAAGGTATTTATATAAAAAAGATATGGCTTATTTTTGATTCATATAAAATATGATATTTCTTATTACTATGAATCAGTTATTACTTATAATGTCTAAAGTAATCGTAAAAAAACATTTACTTAAGTTATATTGATCTTTTTTTGCATTTGGTGATTGTCTTGGAGGTGAAAAATAATTTTGAACAATTTTAGAATTAGTTTTGGATTTTGTGCTCTAAGATTCATTACTTTCTGGGCTTAAATACAATGCTTGAAAAATTGTGTAATATTAGTATACCTATCTTGTATACATTTATTTTCTTATGTATAACTACGTGTACGTTAAATTTTAGATGTAACTCCTTATTATTTCTATACAATCGTATTTTTTTATTTAATAGTTCTTCATTAAGTTCAAAATATATTTTACATCTTTAAATCAATTTTATCAACTTTTAAGAATACCATTTAAGTTATACATTTTTATTTTTATAATATTTTTAGTGTTTCCCTGCTGGAATCTTGCAACCACCATTCTATCACAAGTATTTTCCAAAATCGATTAATTTTGGGGGTATAGGTGTTGTTATAGGACACGAAATAACTCATGGTTTTGATGATAAAGGAGACAGTTTGATCAATTTGGAAATATTCGACGTTGGTGGGACCATTCTTCATCTGAAAAATTTGAAAGCAAAGCTAAATGTTTCGTGGATCAGTATAGTAATTATTTAGTAAAAGAAGTTGGAACATACTTAAATGGTTGGAACACTCAAGGAGAAAATATTGCTGATAACGGGGTCTTAAGGAATCGTATATGGTGAGAATATATTTTAGTGTAACTGTTTATCAATACCAAATAACGCAATTAATTCATACGTTTAAGTTTAGATAATTCGTGGGTACAAGTATGAAATAAGTTTTTGAAAGATTTTAAGATTAAAGAAAAATTAATTGTTAGAACTAAAATCTAACATGTCTTTTTTATTGAAATTTGTATGAAGTTTGTAAACAAACAAAATAACATTATATCGGGATTTAGTATAATCATAACCAATTATTTCATATTATAAATTCTAACACTGCAAAGTTGCAAAATATAAATTGGATCAAATATGATTAAACGCGTTTAATAACTTTTATTCTTTTTACAATTGTTTAAGTGTATGTAGAATGTTTGGTATTAAATTGAGATATTT
>NW_027290399.1:0-832 GCF_016086655.4 Lepeophtheirus salmonis | reverse complement strand
GATATATCGTTCAAAAACCAGTCAAATTCAACTATTATTTAAGGTTTAATTACACCACTTAGTATCAAACTCAAATATTCTACAGAATTTAAACTGTTTAACAAATAAAAATTGGATTTAAAGTAGTTGCAAGGGCTATAAAAATACAAAGTTGTACGTTAACACTAAATTAAGAAAACTTTCCTTATTACTAGAAAATTTAAAGTTTGAAATATCTTTTCAAAAATATTTAATACTTTAAATTTATTCTTATAGAAAAAATTTTACCCAAAAAATTAAATTTTTTAATTTAATTTAATTTTCTGTGAATAACTATATATTTTTAAATGTTTCTCGAAAAATGTTATATTGGAAATCTAAAATTTTTTCAAAAAACTAAATTTTTGTGAATAGCTGTGGATTTTTGAAATTTTTTCCTAAGAAATTTAACTTTTGTAAATAGTTGTGGATTTTTGAAAACAAAAATCAAACATATCTAAGAATGGAAATATCTCGGTTTAGAACAATAATTAGATAGATGTGAATTAACTTCTACAGTACTACCAATACAAGTTTTGTTGAGCGTTTCTTTGAAAAAGGAGTCAAGTTAGCGAAATACGACTTTAATGCATAGGCCAAAACAATTTCTTAACAAAAAAGAAAGAAGAAATAACGAAGGAAGAAGTTGAGGTAATATGAGGAATTTTCAGAAAATTACAGCATTAAGGTCCAGGATGCGGCTCAGGCTTTTCATTGGAATAAAGCATAGGCAACAATATACCCTTGACTTTACTATTATAAGAATAATAAGTAAGCTGTTTCACCACTCTTGCACTATTATATTTGATAACAA
>NW_027290398.1:0-4416 GCF_016086655.4 Lepeophtheirus salmonis | reverse complement strand
GCCAAGATCTTTTCGCAAAATTCACCACAACGATGTCACAGAGATGCCCAACGATTGAGAACGGCACGTAAGAGACAAATTTGGGTCATCTTGAATTGATGCGCTTGCGGCAGCAATATTTTTACACTTCGTTCATTTCTTTGTCTCACTGGCGCAGGAACATTATGTAACGTGTATGTGGACTCAAATTTTTTCACCAAACGTTGAATTGTTGATTTTGCAGGTCGATTATGTTGACCCTAAATTGGCGTTAACGCTCTTAAAGTTTAATCAAAGACTCACCACTTTTGTAATAGATATTAATAATTTGAAAGCGTTGCTCGGATGTGTACTGCTTTATGATGAAACTACAATTATTTTTGAGCTCAGCTGTCAAAGAAACAATAACAAAATCAATCAATCATGGGACCAAGTCGCCCATGTGAAAGTAAAAAGTAAGTCTCAATTAATAACCTTTAAACCACAAGTAGTTTTCCGCCGTCCTTATTTAGGACCGCTGTTCAGTCCAGCCCCACTTAGGTCCTTAAAGAAGGTAAAGTATTTTTCGACGTCAGATGGTGCTTTTCTCTTTAATTATTCCGTTATAGAATAAATTATAAAACCCTAGGTAAAATATAACTTCGTATTATACTGCAATATGATGAAAAATCAATATTTTTTCCGAGATATGTGCAATAGTTCTATGAAATTGCCCGAGGGGGAAATTTGTCCAAAGAGAAAAATCGACCGAATGAAAATTGCCTTCAGCCAAAAATTTTATTAAATAATGCGTAGAAAGAAAAGATAGAATATGGATTGTTTTTTGAAGACCTTGTTTCACCTTTTTTTCTATTTTCTTCCAATACCTTCTTTGAATAAAATTTTCTGCGTTTCCAAAATTGTATTACTCCACAATTTTGCATATTAAATCTACTTCAATTATTGAGAGTTACTTTTTTCCCAACTTTAAATTGTTTGTTTAACATGGGAATCACTTTAAAAATGTTGGGCAATTTGCAAATTAAACTATGTATTATTCATATTCAAAGCCTCTTTTTTAATAGAATTGCTTTGATTTTTCAAAAGCTTCTAAATCATACTTAGGTATTTAAAATTTCTTAAATTCCCTTCAAATACATAATTTCGCAGTGACTTAATATTTTTTTTAAAGCCCACTTTTGTGTGTTACAATCTATATGTTTGCAGGAAAATAAATATAAATGCATATACAAAATTTTTAAACGAAGAAATTTTTAAGTAAGTAGGCCTTGGAACACAAGAGCAATTAATAAACAAGTATATTAATTGTTTTTTTAATCTACCCATTTTGAAGAATCTCTATGATGAAATTCATCAGCATTAGGAATTTGTGAATGAAATGAAGATGAGATTGTTTTTGTCTTTATCTTTAATGATAAATATGAATTTTAACAATCTTCCATTATTTTAAAGAATATGCCTTGTTATGTATCGTAGATCTAATATGACTTTTGAATCATTATTGGTTGCATACTATAAGAAGGTGACACTTAATAGAAAATTTCACATTCTGCTTCATTATAATCAAATATGATGGCTTAAGAATAATGCGCTCTTCAATCAAGTCCTTTACTGTCGTATAACTATTGTCTAAAATGGCTTTATAATAAATATTTTTATTTTTTAGAAAATCATTTTATACATGTTATTTGCAACAGCTCTAAGATAAATCAATGTCTCACGAAGATTAGAATAATACTCTAAAATAATTCTATTTATAGAATAATTATAATTATTAATCTATTAGAATTTTAGTAAGATTTGTAAAATAAAACAAATCTTTGGCAACCATTGAGTATTTTTATTGATAAATTTATTGGATGCTTGATTTAAACTTTTGGGACCCTGTATTCAAATGCTTATTTTATTTTTTAGTAACCAATAATGTTATTTGGATATTATTTATTGTTTTAATATCAAGTCGGAGTCGGACATTATATTTACACAGAGTGGCAAAACTATCAAAATTATTCTGAGCATACACTATTTTTAAACAACAAAGTATAGATTGCCACACAACTCTGTATATTAGTGTTGTGTCGACTCGAACAATGAGGCATGTGCGTTGTTAACTTATATTAGTTTGTAAACTAAACGATAGAAAGTGGCACTTTCTTGCGGGAAAATAAAACAACTCCTCAAATTGTGATATTATTTAATACAAAACATGGGTGATTGTTTACTCAAATAGAGGAAGCCGTAAAATTTATTCTCAACATGCATTGTTTTTAAACAAACTACAGACTGTCACACCACCTTGCGGATAGATATACTATTTTTAAATTGCTTAGATTACAAATATAAAATACAAACTTAACTTTTAAATTAGTGTTTGTAGACTTGAACAATTACTTATGGTTTAGCTCGACTTATATGTATGATTTTTTGACTCGACTCAAATAGTAAGTCAATTTTTAGTTTTGAAAAATCGAAGCCAATTTTATATTTTTGTATCCTAAATAAATTAGTTGGACTCTACTTGAATCAAACTGACACAACATTGCCAGTTCTATAAATCCGAAAACTGGGTTATTCGATCTCAATTCGCCCTTCAAAAAGCAACCTTCTGATAGATTGGAGAAATTTGAAGAAATGTAAATTTTTCAAATCAACAAACATCATAACTTATTTTTTTTTACTATTCATCAATTGGTTACCAATTTATAAAATGTAATTTTTGCTTTTTCTTTCTGAATTCACCAAATTTCAAATGTACATAATTCCCGAACTAATTATCCAATTTGAACAACCAATAAGTGCTTGTAAAGCAAAAATAATTAACATGTAAACATTAGCTGCATGATTGGGAGTTGATATTTGTTAAGTTAAGGACAATTGCATCAATTAAAGATAAACAGTCTCAGATTTTGGGAATAATTGGTTAACAAATACCAGTTATATTTTTGGGCTCTTTTTTCCTCTCTTTCTTTTGAATGAAAGATTGAGAATTAGTGAAAAGGTCATGTTGTGTAGATTCATTCATTCACTAGCAAACTTCGGGTATAAGAATAAGTTAATGTTATATTTAATGTTTTAAATAACAACTTATAAATTATTTTGCTTCTGTGATTCAGCTCAACTGTCTTTAAATGGATGTTCAATTTTTCCTTGCCCAAATTGTTTGCTAAAGACATTTTTTCTTAAACCATTTTCGCCTTAAAGCCTTTTGCCATAGTGATATAACTGGATAAATAAATTAATGAGGTTATACGTCGAAATTGTTTTTACTTGAATTGAAATTGATGTTCACTTTAAAATTTAATCAAGTATGTAATGTATTATAGATATTATTCTCTTTTGAAGAATGGAAGACATTACCCCCTTGTGCTGTAGTATTAACTATTTTTCAATCCATGTGCCGTTTATAATGAATAAACCTTAATGTCTAATAATAATTAATTAAAGAATGTGATTAAGATCTTTTTCTATTCAGTTATTACAGTGTTATTTACATTTGTCTTTCTAATTATACTAGTTTTATTACATATTTTTGTCTCTTCAATTCATTTACATAATAAAGTTTGTTTGCTGTATGTTACAGCCAATGTATGCAAAATATAAGGGCAATCTGTCAGAATTTCAATAAGTGGTCGATGGTCATTTTAACTTCATTTACATTGTCAGGTAAAATGATTTTAGTGGTAGATCCTTAAGGATTTGACTGAGATACAATTGCATTGTAAGCAATTTTATAATCTAGTGCAAGGATTTCCAACCTGTGGATCGCAGGCAACATTGCTACCCCGAATATTTAGGTGTGCCCCACTACTCATTCTCACTAAAACTAATATTTTTTAGCAAAATGGTCGCCATATCATCAAAACCGCATAGAACACTCATAAACAGTACAACATTGAAAATATTTGACGGTATCTCATTTTCTGAGACTCTAACAGGGTTGGCAGTTTAGATTTTTTAAGCAGTTTCCCCTTGAAAAATTTAATTTGGCCTGTATTTATATTCCCTCTAAAATCGAAACAAATTTGTTATTAATATTTTTTTTTTTTTTTTAAGAAATTTAACTTAATAGGTTCTGAGGCCCATTAAAATATTTCAAGTGGCAATACAGCTCATTATATTAAAAGGTTAGACATCCTTGATAAAGTATATTTTTACTGAAATTTATATTGTATTCAGACTATCAAACTACACAGTATGATAAGAAATTCTCACAAGAGACTCCATTTTATTTTTCAAAATATGTATAACTCGGCCAAAAGGTTTTTCAGCTGGATCAAAACTTATGGCCACCACTATCCTGAGTATCAAAGACCCCTTCGAATATATTATAGCGTACACTGTAACACGGGTTACGTTAGTTAACCGCATGTCCACAAGGAGGATCAAAATCCATCGCCACCACTATCCTGAGAATCAAGGACCTCTTTCAATGTCCTA
>NW_027290397.1:0-2563 GCF_016086655.4 Lepeophtheirus salmonis | reverse complement strand
CTGAATTTCATGAAAAAAGCTTCAAATTGCGATATTTCTTTGCTCAAAAGCATTTATAGGTCCTCAAAGTGCTATATTTGATGATTAAAAGATGAATTTGTAATAAAATAGACGAAATTTGAGTTTTTCCGAGAAATATGGTCATTTTAAGCCATATTTGACTTGAATGTTGAACATTTGGCCACAGTCCCTGCAAGAAGTATTAAAAAATGACAACCTGAGGATATTTGAAATTGGGGAGTAAATCATTTTCCATCTCTCATTTTAGATATGAAACTCGTGATCCTCTTCTTCCAGGTTTTAGTTAAGTTCAAAGAATTTAAATATCCATCACAGATGCTCACTTTTGGGTTCCCTTGATATCTCATAGTGTTGAGTACTTTTTTGCTTTGCTAAATATTTTTCGATAAAAGCTTCGATCTTATTTTAAACATAAAAGATCACAAAAATTATGCATTATATGTAGTACAGTATTACTTTTTCTACTTTTTATATATATAAAATAGTAATTGTGGATGAAAACTGTAAAGTAATTTCTAATAAATTGTTAATTCATCTAACTTACTTCTTTTTAATTAATTTATCTATTTGAACATTTATTACTATTATTAGATAAGAATTCTAATTTGGAACAACATCATGGAATTTATAACTTCAAAGAGCCCTACTCAACCTTTAAACATTGATTAATATGTCTCAAACTTTATATTAAAAGTAAAACTCCTATATATGTTTTATTTAGTTAATATACATTAACGATTTACTTTTATTATTTTCGGATGAAAATAATAAAAAAGTATTATTCTTTCAGTTATTTCGAATTACTTTGTAATATTGAATAAATAAGTAGAAATTTAGATCAATATAAATTAAAATTAGGTGTTGTTGATTCAAATGCCTGGTTTTATTTATTTATCTCGACCAGCGGTGATAAACAAACTTATATTTAATGCTTATAAAATATTTAAATTATCATTCTTAATAAAAGTGAATCATTTAAAATGCAAATATTAAATTTTTTTAAATAACGTGACATTGCAAAGAAAATAAAAACATAATAAAGTAAACCACAAATGTAAAGAATATATATTTATATATATGTCTCACAAAAAAAAAAGAATTAACTAAAAAACCCTTGAGGTTAGATTCCCCTCCCTGGCGAAAGCAAAAAGGTATTATATTCCAAAGACTTGTGGACCTGTAATAAAAACTATACTTAAAGATGTCAATCTTTGGTTTTGTGAGTGGAGAGTATCATATTGTGGAAGAGATAGCCTTTATTTACTATCCAGAATGGGGATATAGGTTTATCTTTTTGTTTAAAATTCGGTGGAGCTTAATAACATCCTTAATAGTACGTCTATGATACAAAGTGATGATGCCAAGTCTTTTGACTTTGCATTGATAGTTCTCGTTATCTCCCAATGATGAAAAAAATGACTCAAACCTGGCTTGTACCTTTTCTAAGGACTTAATCAAAAAGTTTCTTGAAGGTTTCTAGATCTCAGATCCTAACATTAAAATTGCAAGGAAATAAATTTTAAAAAGTTTTAACATAAACGAGTTTTGAAGCCTCTTTTAATAATTCCCAAGTATTTTGTATAACTGGGTGAAAAAAACACCAAAAACAAACGTATTTAACAGCATGATAGACAGTTAAACGATTATTATAATTAAGACATTTCAATTTTGTATAATTTATGTAACAATTAAATTCATTTTTTATTCCTAAAAGTTAAATGCTAAAAATACTTATATATCTAAAATGGCCACTCAGTAAGGCGCAACCCTCCACCTATGCTCATTTTTCCAAAATAAAATATTACTTCTTCTCTATCTTAAAGACAAAAATGTACCATGTTAAATTTAATGTATATTGCGTTCATCCTTAAATATTTTTTTTTCTATGAATATGTATTGTGTATATGTATAGATTTATAGTTTCTTTTGATTTATGAATCCACAGTTATTCACAAAAATTTATTTTTTTGTGAATAACTGTTGTGAATTCCGGATAAACAATTCATGGCTTTTGTATCACGATCATACCCCTTCTCACTCATTTTTGGTTGTGAGATATTTTTTGGCCAAAACCAACACCACAATCATGGCTCAGCCACCATATTCACTGGATTTGGTTCCATGTCATCGATAAGAAATAAATTATTTTTCTAAAATATAATTTTAAAAACATGAGTTTTGTGTTTCAATAGTAAAAGCATTATTGTTTTATTTTTCATGAAATTTTCAAGGAAATATTTATTATTTTATGCGAAGTTTGGGAATCAAATTAATATAAATTCGTTTTTGATGAGGAGGCCTGTTTTATATAAAATACAATATAACATTTTTGTGGCTAACGTTGAAAGCCTCAGTCCTCACAAAAAAAAAAAAAAAAATGAAGAGATGAATAGGAAAACAAATAAACCACTTTTCAGCAAAACAATTAAATTTACATAATCTCGATAAAAAATTGTTAAACATAAGACATTATTACTATAAACATAGGATTACACAAAACCATATGCATTGTTTCAGAAGCAAAATGAAAAGAATGGGCAAT
>NW_027290396.1:0-260 GCF_016086655.4 Lepeophtheirus salmonis | reverse complement strand
GAATAATATGAAATATGAATGAAATATGAAATGAAATGAAAATGAAATATAGAAATGAAAATGAAAATGAAATTCATTGAAAATGAATTTCCCTTTTTTAGCTTTCTTGTAGCAAATTTTGCAAGAGAGGGTTAAAATATGGTATTTCCCTACAGTAGCATATATAAAAACGTGTTTTAGTTGGCAAATTCAATGATTAAGCACGAGTTTATAATTAAAAACATTTTTTTTGTATCATTCTTATTTTTTAACATACACTT
>NW_027290395.1:0-613 GCF_016086655.4 Lepeophtheirus salmonis | reverse complement strand
TGTGTTGTTTAAAAGCCATAATTCCGCTTGCATACAGACTATTGTTGTACTAACACAAATTATAAATAAAAGATGTACACAAGAATACAACCCACCATATAATTTGCAATCTTATTTAATCAAAAATAAAAGTTTGTGTATATGGTGCAGCCTTGAAAATGGCACCCTTACCAAGCTGCTAACCCGATTTCTTTTAATTTTCATAGAACATGTATCAGTATATCTTTTCAAACATATTCAAAATTCAGAGTGGGATCTTAATGGGATCACTTCCAACAAGAGCATTATTTATAATATATAGAGCCGCTTTTATAGCATATTAAAATAGATTCCTATTTAAGTATAATATGATTGAAAATATATATATTTAATAAAATAACAATAAAAGCAACACTATGATATTGATAAAGTCAATAAGTTAGTATTCATAACATAGAAATTACATACTCAATGTACTTTAAATCCCCAAATAGTTTTATTTATTTATTTTACTTTTAGAAGATGCTCATTCGAAGGCTGGAAGACGGGGTTAGCTTAACTAGATAAGATTTTTATAATATAGAGTTTTGTTAACCCAATAATTTGTTTATTCTAGTTGAAATATTTTGATGTT
>NW_027290394.1:0-10768 GCF_016086655.4 Lepeophtheirus salmonis | reverse complement strand
GTACTTGATTAATTTTGTTGCTTTCGTTTCGTTTCTCCCTTATTTGCCTGAGACCCATAAATAATCTCTGAATCACATTATGCATTGCATTTTCGCCTATCTCTAATATATTATTTTCTTGGACTTGCTTATCCTTTTTACCGTTCTCTACAATATTTTTTGGGGTAGAGGGATGTTTTTCTTAGTTGGTTTCTTCCATAAAGATGATTGATGTATTCATATCTTTCCCTTCCACTGGAGTATGTACATTGTTATTTTCTTCCTTCATTTTCTTTTTACTAACTGCCTGTTCTGTAATTGGGATCGATCTTCAAATAGCGTCTTTTCTATTCATTCTTCTCCCTAGCCATCTTATATATTCTGATGGACTTTTCGATTTGAAATATGTTCAAAGTTGAAGCATCTGTTACATTGCTTTGTTCTTCCGCCTTAATGTTCGAACCAATTGGGAGGAAATAGGATAAACTTTTAGGGTTACCAACAGCCCTTACAGAGGCATGAGGTGTAGAAGTTGTTAGACTGTCCCTTATCTCTTTTGCCCAATCATTGACCATGTCAGCTCTTGATGCTTCAAATCTATCCTCCAATTTTTGAGCTGCCTTTGAGTAGGAATTCAACTTTTACAAATAGGCTGACACAGTGCTTGACTAAATAAGGGGCTATCATCCCTTTCACTTCCGGGACTCTAATTTCAAATGAAATTGGTTCCTTTTTTGCCATCATGAGCTGTCTGGATTCAACTTTGGCAGTGAATCTATTACCTTTTCGATTAGTTAGTACTATTTGACATGGGATATCGACTTTAGGGAGGATTTCATCATTTAGTATTATTCTGACAAAAGTAAAGAGGGGTCTGTGTTGTAATCTTAGACACATCGATTCAAAATCCCGGGGTTCATTTTCAAAGTTTCTGTCTATAGGATAACTGCATTGCTATAGGTCATTTCGTTGTGAGACATTATTTCTCTATCTCCCACTCTTGACAAAAATAGTGGTAGCATATACCAGCAATTTTCGTTATTAACTTCGTCTTCCTCTTTTCCAGGATCGAAAAAACAATCGAAAAAACCATTGCCCCTGAAGCAATCACAATGAATAAAATAATACATAAACTTATAACAAATAATTGTAGTTTATTGCTTACATCTTTATCTATTTTATAATATTACAAAGATACTTAATAATTAAGTTTGCAATCCTGTATGTAGGTATGGTTTTTTTAATTTGGTAGTGTCAAAGTCAAAGCAGTTTACAGAAATATCTGTTGAAGAAGTGTCATAGATCTATTATTTTTTCTTTTATGAGGATTTACCTATGTAATTATTGCATACAAAAAATAAGTTTCCACAAAATTAAACTTTTATGTTTTTGAGATTATCTATTTTTAAGGAACCTACTCATGCAGTGAGTATTAGTATTTTTAATTTCTGGGAAAGCAAACTTTAGTTTTTGGTATTTTTTAAGTAAAAGAAATACTATAAAAGTTAAGTTTTTTAGTATATTAAGAAGAAAGAATAAGTTTTAATTTAGTCTTACTTATAATTTATAATAATAATGCATTGGTTGTTTTTTTGAGCCTGTGGGGTATCGCTTTTCTGTCACCTAATTCAACCTTCAAACCAAAAAACTTATCAAGGGATGAAAAAGTTAATTTTTGAGAAAGTTAGTATTTGTATTCTATAAGTTATAAGCAATTTAAATTATATGTCGGTCATTTTTGGTTAAAAAAATAGACTATTTGGGACTAAGCTACAAAATAATAAAAGCTTAATGATATCTTTCTGTATTTAAACCTCAACAAAATATCATATCATTTGATTTCTTTTAAGGTAACCTATTTTTTTACCAAATCCTCAAAGGGTTACTTTTTTCTGATTGGCATTGGCTATTGTTCCCATCTCTACAGAAGAATATACTTAATAACTTTCTGTTCTGTTTGTGACTTTTCTTTAATTCGTCAAATGACACCGTAGCCTAAAATATATAATACTAAAAGTCTGTCATTGACATATTTTACTTGTTTAAAGATGTTATTGGAAACATGTAAGTAAAGGCTTATGTATACTTCAATAAAAGAGTTAGAAAAAATAAAAAAAGACATTTTTATAAGCTCTTTTGTGAACTACTTGATTATTTGTTTGATGAAAAAAATAAATATAATTATTTATTTATGAATTTCCATATGTTTAAATGAAAACGTTCTTATAAAAGTAATAAATTAAAATTATTATACATATTAATTTATTTAACGTCAAGAATAAAGTTAAAAAATGTTGATTTTTTTGTCAAATAACAATGTTTATATTTTAAATATGGCCTTAAGTTACATATTGCAGAGGTAAAAATCACTTTTTTAGATTTACAATTTTATGGATAATTAACATTTTGTAGTAAAAACAGACTCTGCTACATTAATACAGTTTTTCATTACCAGCTAGTAAGTGGGAGAGCTCTACTTCTAAGCTTCCCTTTTTTACTTAATTATATAAGTTTTGTTTTATTACTGAACAACGATTGAGATCAATATAATATATTAAAAAACGGGGACTTTACGTTTTTTGTTATGTAAATAAAGACCATTGGTAATTTTAAAAATATATATTGAAAATAACACATTTTCATAACATTGGTTTCGATCAATTGAATTAATTTAAAGCATTAATAAATATGGTTTCATTCACAAAATATTATTTGATTTTTAAGAGATCTAGTTAGGCTAAAATATATTTTTTGAATTGTAAATTTATTGAGGTTAATTTGTTGAACTTTTACAACAACTTTTACACTTCCTAACCAATTATTTAAAATAAATGAAGATTTTTTATGCTATAATATCAACCTCAAATTGATTTTTTACTTTAAAAAATTGAAAACAAATCAATATTGCGGCTCAACTCTAGACATTTTAAGACAAAATGCGATTGTTAAGATAAAGTCCTAAATTAATACGCTTCAAATAAGTTTATTTAACAAACAAACCATTAAAAACCCAAGTGATTATTCCTTTTGAAAGAAAATTAAATTTAAAATTCATTTATAATTCATTGAACATAATTTAAGTGATATCAAAAATCTGTATTTAAGTTTTGGTCACTTTTAACTTTTTATTGAAAGCAAATTAAGCTTTGTATTTTTTTATCTGATGTTATTTTTTTGTGCTCCAACTAGCATTAACTTTTAACTACTATTTTGCTTCATACTCTTTTATCTTATTAAAAATTTAACCCATTAACTCGTTAAGAAATCTTAAATCAACTCCAAGTGATTATTTTAACATAAAAGTTGAAGGATTTAAGCTAATACTTTAATTTCCTAAGAAATTATAAATTTTGAATGAAAGTAACTCTTAAATTAAGAAAATGAGTCCGAATTGGAATGATATACTCTCCCCTCTGAAATAGTCGCTGCTAATTCAGCATTAATATCTACGAAAAAGCTGTAACATAGGTTAAATAAACATGGTAGAAATTTAAAAACGCTATATCCTTATCATTATAATTCGAATTGTAAATCATATGATCTTCGGGTATGTTAAAAAAGATAAACCAAAAAAAATTTCGTAAAGCTGACGATTTGAAAAATGTTAGAGAGAAGAGCAGCTTCAATAACATTATATGACTCGCTGCAATCAACTATGAGAGGAAGAAAATAAACTAACACCCAACTCTCTATAGATATAGTAAGGACATATGTAGAAATTAGTCCGTAGCGAATCCTCAATTCCATTAAAAAGAAATTACCCCTTTGAAAAGGCAGTGGAAATTTCAGTGAGCGTAAGTTAAAAAAAAAATATATTTGTCTTGTTAAAAGCAAGTATGAATGTTTCTTAATTATTCCACATTGTTTTGAAAATTTTAACGTATATGGGGCAAGGATCAATACAACGTACAAATATCCTTGCCTTAACATATTAAGTCGTCTTTCATAGGTAAAATATTTTATAACATTATCCCAAATGTTGATATTACGCTCACCACAGTTTAAACAATATTCCCATCTCTACCTATAACTCTTCAATAAATCTTCAGTGTTATCTTGCCTTTTATGATCAATCACACTTTATACACTGATAAGACTACTGTGTACTTTATACACTGTTTCAGAAATAAATGATAATGATAAAAGTTTTTGACATCAAACACATTGTTTGTAATCCCAAATACAACAACATAATTTTTTGGTTATATTTTCTACAAAAGAGATTATAATAACACATGACTTTTCATAAAAAGTAGGAGATATTAGTGCAAACTGCAATATTTTTTTGTTTTTAGCTGGTTTTACTTAGACACACTTAAGTTTAGAGAGGAAACAAAAATACTTTTGATTTAATCTGTTTACAACTTATGCCAGTCAGTCATTTTATAGTGCATTGTATTAAAATGAAAATGATAAACAGTTAAAACAGTTTATATCTACTAAAATTGTATTTGCCAAAATATGACTGTTGTTTTTAAACAATAGGCCTCGACTGAAAAGCAAAAAAATATATTTTTGATGTATTCTTCTTTAATATTATTTGTTAATATTTTAGAATGGGATCTCTATTTATAGTATTATAGATATATGGTATTTTATATACATACAGTATAAACATTAAAGTGATCATTTTTTGTTTATCTTTATTCAGAATTCCGTAATAAAAACTTTATTTATTTTGTTGAAATCGTTTCCAAAAATATTGAAAGCTATTTATGATTCATTGATGTCTATGTAGAATTTATCATATCGTTTTTTGAAAAAAACAATATTAAATGTCAATTTCGTCAGTTTTTAATTGGCTCAACAATAAAAAAGTTTAAACAGAAATACATCAACAACAACTCTAGTTTTGTAAAATGTTTCTTAAATTTAAACAGTAGTATCACAGGGTAACAAAAATTAAAATATTAAAATATCTTTATTTTTTCTTTGAAATACCGGCTTTTCATGTAAATAATATCGATAAAAAAAATAATCTACAAATTAGAGTAGCATGTCGAAAAAGAGTATTTTTAGTATTAATTTTGTTGAAATTCAATACAGAATTGATCAATTATATTTTGTTGATTTTTAAAATTCAAAGTGTTCAGATTTTAATGGACTACTCTGTAAGTATAGAGATTACCTTAGGAGTAATTGGCCAGTTGAACTTGCATATATATATTGATTTGGTTTTTATTTAAGGAGCCTTCACAAAAAGTGCATATAGAGAAAAACAAGCTCCCCTAGAAAAGTGAATAAGATCATTCCTAAAGAGAGCTGCATTTCTCCCTGGTAAAAGAAAGTACAAGGTATTTGAATAAAATAGTTTTTATAAAATAATTATGTAAAGTGAATTACGGAACATAAATATTATACCTCCCATGTAAAGTACAATTGCTTTTGGTTACACACATACATACTCATAATTTTGTATTAAATATAATTTTTATATTTTTCTTCGTATCACAACCTTTAATTAAATATTTATAAAAAAAGAGATTGGCTTTGAAGTCGGATAATGTTTTAAATTGTTCACAAATATACACATATTGTTTTTCAATATTTTGTACAACAACATATTTTAAAATTACTCAAAATTAAACATTTTATGGCGTGGTACTGAAAAGTAAAGTTTTTACATTTGAAGTTAAAGTAAAATAACGGAGGGGTTGACCAAATAACCGGATATTGCTTCTAGGACCAAAAGTCACATTAAAAAGGAGTCCATTTCATCAAGTAGAAAAAAATGATTGATTTAGGGCTTCAAAATGTAATTAGAATTCTTAATAACCAATGGCCTACTATGGGTTATCAGATCGAGAAGAATGCGTTTGGTGAGAGGAAACCTTTTTATTTGGTGATTTTTTGTTTATCACATCCTTAAAGTGCCAGTAAAATCATGTAAGCAGCAGTTATGAACCTGTCAAACATTTATTATTTTGCATGTCGAATTGACCTTATGCATTGTATGTATATGGATATACTTGCATCAAGTCTGCTTTAATGTTATAATTTGTTTTTTTGTAACTCATTTGAAATAAATGTTTATTTCATCACTATCGATAGCTCATTAAGTAACATTCAATAATGATTAAGTATAAAAAATATAAAATTATTTAACTCATCATTAAGATCTATCCATAAAAGATTGAGTTAATATTATGTAGATATGAATGTGTTCACGTCATGTGCTGTGTAAATACTTGATGTAGATAATAGATTAGTTAAAATATATCGTTAGACAATGTTTAGTTCTTTATTTCGTTAATTTAAGTTGGGAGTTGTCATATAATTATTATTTTCATGCACATGTCCCACATTGATAATGCTATCTTGTTATTTGAGTTACCTATTTTACCTTTTTTTTTACTCTAGTTTAATAAATAAGGTTATTTACAATAATTGAAGCACAGGTTAAAATAATTAAAATGTATGAAAGATACCTAATAAGTCCCATAAATGCCCATAAAATATAGGTATTTCTATATAAAATTGGTGGTATTCATTAAAATAGCTCTTATTATAATGGCCTCTCTCAATGTCATTAAGTTTATTTTTTGCAATATATGCCTTGGAATTTAGAAGTCCGAAGTCAAGTGTTTTTTTTTTTTTTTTAGGATAGTTCATTTTCACATCTAATCCAAAAAGAGTAGCAGTTTTTACGTTGCTAGACTTTGTATTTAAAAAAGCTATATTTAGAAATAAATAACCTATATATTTTCGAGTTGGAGGAATCAGTGAATGTGTGGATGACCAAATGATTAATCTTCCAACAGTTTTTACATGTTATTTAAAAGGATATGCATCCTTCCAAAATCCACAGCTTAGCGGTTAATTTATGTACACCCAATATTCTACATTTGTATCTTAGTTTTTGTTTCATCCAGATTTCTAGGAGTTTTAGTACTTTAACAAACTTTCTTGTGCGGCCTTTGTCTATAAAAGCTTATTTGTGTTTATGTTTCATTTGCTAAGATGCGGTGTCTTGGCGCTTCTTATTATCGGAAAAAAGATTTCTCTTGGAGAAACTATTGTCCATAATAGCATCATTTACATATACAACATTTTTTCCTTTGATTCCTACTCCAATAATGCAGCATCTTCTCTAAGCTTGCAAAATTTGTTTTTTTGTTTAAATTTGGGTGGATGATGTCCACTGTAGAACTCGAGTCATAGGCTCAATAACTTCTCCACACAGTTATCCTGGTTGTAGTCAAAGGTTCTAAAAGTCTATTTATAAAATCGTTGGATAATTTTGTAACAAACAAAATCCACATAAGGTTTCCTTTTGATGAGGTATATGATTTCCATTCAATATTTTGATTTTTTGTGAGTCAATGAATATATATTTGTGAACTTTTGACACAAATTTTTACAAAAAACAAGACCACTTATGAAATATTATTTGTTCGTCTGATTAAAGGAATATGTCTACGATAGAAAATACTGCTAGGCAAAACTTCTCATCATTTAAATTAATTCCCCCAATTGTGGATTAAAAGTAATATCATTATCATAAAGAAGAATGACATCATTTTATTCTCAAAAATTTACTCCAAAACTCCTGTATTAACGCTGAAGTTTACACTAAGTTCATTTAGAGTGGCAATGAAAAAAAAGGTAAGACAGGGCATCCTTGACGATAATTTATTTTTAACTTTATATCTTTTCTGCAAAGATTGCCAATGGTGACGCTTGAGGTTCCTTTATACAATTAACCTCTTATTGAGTTTAGGTACTTATTTGCAAGAACCTTTTTTACAGCTGTCGTGACATATTTATTTTTAAAGAGCCAAAAGCTTTGGAAAAAGCGATACGGATCAAGTATCCATAATATTCACTATCATACACTGCTTCAAATGCAAATAGGTTTAATCTAATTTTGATGACGTTTAGTATTGTTATTAGCCTCCAATGGTGGAAATCTGTGCAAGTGCCTTTTTTCGTTAAAATAACCATGTTTCCTTTTTACATATGTTTAGTCCTCTCCAGTTTTGGCAATGTTTATTATTTTGTTCAATCTGAGCATGCAAAAAAAAAAACACCAGTCGTCCTGGTATTTCAACCACTTGTTATTGTTGGTCTTAACTTCGATTATCTCTCTTGTCTTTGTCTATGCAATCTCGAATACTCTATAAACATAAAATACTTAGGATGTAAAGGTTAATTATTAATACATTTAAAGCATATTATCCAAGTTTCAATTATGTTATTTAGATTCTTCTCTGTTTTTCACAATTAATTTACCTGTAGTTAATCTGATTATTCGCATGAGACTCATCGATGCAGAATACGGAGAGTTAAAATTGAAATAGTCTTTTAGATCCCACCATAGTAATTCATGAAATATCCTGTCGCTTAAAACCCATACACTACCAATTTAAATATGTTTTCAATTGTCGAAAATCAATTACCATTATCTTGTGATCTGAAGAAGGTTTTGGGTCTATAATCCACGCTTGGTATCTTAAAGAACAAGTCCAGAGAAAGTATACCAAATCTATTTTTCATGTATTTTGTCCTTATCTCCAGGATATCCTGACATCTGGCATTATCACTTTAAAAAAAATCAATTGGATATAATGGGATATACAAAACCTCATTTTGTTTGGAACAAGCGAAACAAATTTACAGATATTTCTGGTATTCTTCTATTCCTAGTTTTCCTTATGTAGCTTGGTCCTTCAAGGAATATTCATTTTTTTAATTTGGACAGATGGTCAACCAACTCATCATGGATAACTGACTCCCAGCTATTTTTTGTCGTATATTCAATTTTCTATCATTACTGAAAAGGTTCAAAAATTACCAACATTTACTTTTGCATTAAAAGAATTGTTTTTTTTTTCTATCCTTCAGATTAATAAACAGATAAAAATGTTTTATTTTATTTATGATTAATAATTTGTTTGCTATACGTACAGTATCAGTACATGGTCCTGACGTTTTTTGAATCATAATATGAAAGGGTTATGTGAGTAGCCATACAAATATTAATTAGTGACTATTATAAGTTCTGCAAAATAACGTAAATTATAATGTTTGTTGAGATTATCATTACAGATAATGAAGGAATTCTATAAAGTAATTATTACTAATGAGAATATTCATAATATCGTTAATCTATTATAAACAATTTTATATGTTAATTTAGTTGTAGAGCATATGATTTTTGGTAATTTTGAGGGAAACCTTGATCTTTTCATGGGGCGTTGATTCAAGTTTTCAAGGGACACATCCATTGACAACTCAATTCTATTCCTGACTTAAAAGAATGAGTAAATATTAAATTGAGTCATTAATTAAAGAGAAAAAAAACTATAATTTGTATTAAACTTGGGAAATAGTGGAATAGAAAAAAAAGTACCTTTATAATGTGTTGCTTGTAATGTTTTTGTATTTGCTTATATTAATATTTCCTACCTCTAAACATTGTTTAACTTTTTTCAAACTTTGCCAATTGTATTTTTTTTTACCGAAAAAAAAAAACGATTTTAAATCTGCAACCCTAATATTTTAACAACAGAAAAACTAAAAAAATACCTTAATTTATAAAAAAAGCAATCGATTGCACTACAAACTAGACAAAAATGTTTTTATGGATTTGGGTATAATTGTATGTGTAAATTAATTAAGGGTAGAGTATTAAACTTTAAACTTCTATATTGACATAATTTGCGTAAACAACAAATAGAATAAGACAAAAGTAGATGAACTGAAGGAGTTACTACTCCTACACTTACGTATTAACCTGAAACTTATAGTTTTTTTTCCTCATATGTTTGAAATATATCAATATGGATTTAACATAGCTACTATTAATCATTTTTACTACAATAATATTGACATTAACATGTTGTCAACAATTCAAATTTCTTGATTTAAGAACCTTTATCTTTAATAAGTAGCTATATTATATTGAATTATTTTACAGACATAATTTTCCATCAAATAAAGTCATTCATAGAATTTATATGAATCATAGTTATTATATAACTGTAATAACAGAAAAACTAAATAATTATATTTTTACTGTCTCAGATTATTTCATGGTATATACAAACCAAAATCAGCTCTTTTCTAATATATAATGAACATTATTTATTAAATTTTAACTATGCAGTTGCACTTCAAGAAAATATAATATATTAGCCAAAAAGTTTAATTACTATATACAAAATAAATGTTTCTACAATCAAACGAGTACATATAAAATATATAATTTTCTTTTAGCAACCTTTTCATGGTTGACATATAAAGGTAATAAATATTGTACTTCTTTGAGAGCTAACAACAAATTATGACAACCTTAAACTTTATTACAGCTTGTCATAAACACAAATTTTATTTATTATTTGACTATAGACAGATAAATTTCTATTTAATGATGGAAAACTCAATTTTGCTCTGTTTGTCTAAAATTCCTGGAGAAAAAGCCATCAAGCGAATTATTTTTTACACAAGAGTTGGTTCTGCGAGGAGCTCACAAATTTTGCATAAAATAATTTTTAGCAAAATGTAAAAAAATGTATTTGGCGAGACAGCAAGGATGCTTGCATTAAAAATACATATTTTTAGTCCACTGATTGAAGCGTGTAATATGTAAAAAAATGATCAGTTCCATCATTTTAGCCTTTTTGGATTATATTGGTAAGAGAGAGAAGTCAAAAAATATATTTGATCCATTATTTTTTTTTCATCTGTAACTATTATTTTGATCCAATATTATCGATATAATTTTATTACCTCATCAAGTACATACTATCTCGTAAAAACTCACCAATTTATTTAGTATATAATATTC
>NW_027290393.1:0-6655 GCF_016086655.4 Lepeophtheirus salmonis | reverse complement strand
TGAACACAGTAATTTACTTTTCTTTCTTTGCTTTACAAATGACTTACATGACAAGGAATGAGGACTCCAAATAAAATTTGAAATGTGAATGGAAAAAGACGGATTTTATTTCTACTCATATTTAGTAAATACTTATTTCTGTATAAACAATTATCATTATATTTTGTATATATACATAATTTACTTTTGTCCCTAATAATCTGTTGAATTCACTTGTATCTAATACACTAATAGCAAGGTTAAAAGATGGTATAGGGTATTCGAGGAACAAATGGCATCCTTCGATCCAAATCTTCGGAAATTATTATATTGTATCCACAGGGAACAAACTAGACTTAAGTAAAAATCGAACAATACGTTAGTGCTCTTGAACTTAATAAAGAAAGAAAAACTTATATTATTAGAATAGAGATATTAAGAAGACTTGAAAATAGTTATAATTATGTCTATATAATAGATTAATTAAAAGGAGTTGCTCATAATCTAAGTTATTGAATGTCTAGTAAAAAAATTGACCCTTTAAATTTTTTATAAAAGTATAAAATTAAAAGAAGTTATTAGTTATTTTATTCTCTATCAAGAAAATTTATTAAACAAGTAACTGATGTCTGGGTTGCCATCTTTTTTACACGTATATTATTGAAAATCCGAAATATATTAAAATAACTTTGAAAAAGTTTATGAGGTTTAATCTTTCTTTCCACCTTTCACAGAACCACTGTGAATTAAGGAGAAAAAGAGTCTGGTTAAACTGTAATCTTAAGCCAAACAATTCAATTATATAGATAAATAATTCTCTTATTTGATTTGAATATTCACTTTGGGCATTTTAATTTAACATTAATTTAAGTTGATATTTTGAATGATTATTATAAGGGTTATTACTTGTAAAATGGAGGAAAAAAAGCTAAAATATCCCTTAACCAGCAAGTTTATAATAATCATTGCTTTTATAAGCTCACTTTTACTAATAGATGCTGTGGAAATGTTCTGTGATATCTGATTTATTATTAAAAATTAAATCATTTGGAGGAATTACAAGGACGCCGATGTCCTCCACCACACTAAAGAAAATACATATGTTTTTTCGGAGCAAAATTTGACATCTTGAATCGCATATGACAACAATGAAGTAGATACTTATCTGCCTCGTGATTTGGAGAAGAAACAAGGACTCTTGAAGTTTTGATGTTGATCAAAAAAATACTTCTTTAATTTTTAAGAGTCACAAACATGTAATTAATGGCAATATTATTGGTCCAAAGCATCACAACAGTCATAAACAATAACCCTTGAGTGACTAAATAAAAAAAATGAGCTTTAAGGTTTCCTAGGTAGTGATCATCATCCATTTGGTATAGTAATTCATGGTCAAACTCTTCAGAGTATAAGGACATAATTGTGATTGATACTGGTTATTTTCATTTGATTTAATTTAAAATTCAACTTATTATGTTAATATGGAGGGCATTTCAAAGATCAGCAAAGGTGAGGTGGATATATGCCCATAATAAGTATGAATGAGAAGCTTGTTCAACTACTCTTGGCTGAGAAGGGAAGCATTCATAGAATTGAAGTTGCTTTTAGAGTCAGCAAAAAGAGCTATGGATAAAGAATCAATGACAAGTGAAGAAATATTGTGCTTTATGAGGAAGATAGCAAACAATATGAACCTGAAATTGATGCTAAAGTTGAGATGGAGCTGAAGATAGATGAATTAAAAAGTAAGGTAGGAAAAATGAAGTATTAAAACAAAAAACTCGATGAAAAGTAACCTGCTCAGATCAATATAACTGAGAAAAACATAATAAAAATTCCTAGGCCTGAGGAGTTAGATCTAGATATTGAACTTGAGAACTTTGATGAATGGAGATGGAAATTCGAAGAATATATGATTTCCATGAAGGTTAGTTTTCAACTAATGAATCAACAAGTTTTGTGGAGTTTGTTTTTTAATAGCAGGGCTTAGGATATACGTTTTAATTTACTTATGCCAAAAGAGGGCACAAAACCAGTGGATGCCATTAAGAACAAATTACGTGAGAAACACTCAATAGTTGTTGACGGAGTTTGTCTTGAAAATAAAGATAAATACTATGATGATTTTTTAACCTCATTAAAAGAATTATCTGAAAGGGCTGAATTATACAATAGCTTTATTAATGAACGAATTGTTTCCAGGATTGTAGCCGGATTAAGAAATGAAGATGCTAGGGGAAATATATTCGAAAAGAAAATTAAAAGTATTAGTGATATTTCTCTTTACTGCAGAGGAAGAGAATTTGGGTTATTCAAAGAAGAGGTAATGAAGACAAAGATATCGGCATCCATGATGAGGAAGAGTTATGAATCATTTAGACGCAATTCAAACTGTTCTATTTCGAGGGAACGTCAGCACAGAAACTTTATAGAAAAATGTGGTAGATGTGGGTTTTTAATTCATAAAATAAAAGAAGACTACCCATCTTCTAATTAAACCTGTAATAGTTGTGTGAGACTAGGTCACTTTTTTCACAAATTTTTGAGTAGAAATCGAGAAAATTTCCCAAAATCAGTACTAAGAAAGGCTTACACTTGTAATGCCCAATATTGTAGGTTTCACAAAACACCAAGCTCATCAGGCTATTCTAGACATCGATGTTGAACTTAAAGATGGGACCAAGACCGAGAAATTTAAAACAATCCCAGATACTGGATGTGAGGAGAATATGTCCTTAAAAACCCTGGAGTTGAAGATTATTTGGGGTAAGCTTTATCAACCTCAATAGCTGAGGCAAATGAAAATCATATCAGAAGTATGATAAATTTACTCTAAAGTTTGGGTTCGATGGTTGATGTTTCCAAGATTATATGGTTATATGGACAAATATATTTGATATGGCCAGAGGGTATATTTCGAATGAAATACATTATTTATACTCCAAGGCTATTAGGTGTAAATGATCCAATATCACCTAATCTATTTAATTTAGCACATGTACATCTAATGAACAAAATGACTCGTAGTGATTTTCTTGGATTATAGCTTAGAGAACGTAAAAAAATGCATTTCAATTTTATACTGACGTCAACTACATTTTTATAGAGGCCTCAAATGAAGAAGTACTTAAAAAGAGTTATGTTTTGTAGAAAGATGTCTGATTGCTTCAAAATAAATCTTGCGTTTACGATGCCCTTTATGATCATGATATTTTCATGCCTAAGGGTACAGGACTTGACACACAACATGAAGGCGTAGTCCACAGGGTTGAGGTCGGATGAATACGTGGGTCATATTTATATGGCCAGAAAATGATGTTATTACTCAACCATCTTTGAGTAGCTATGGCAGTTCGGGCAGGAGTGCCTTCTTACTGCAAGACTACATTACCATCCTGGAGTTAGGCCAAAGCAAAATCTACGGGAGGAAGTGAGCCTCTAGATTTTATTTCCTACAACAAGAAGCGCGCGGATCTTTAGAGGGGAATGTCACGTTCAGACGCCATTTTCTTGATAATTTGAAAAAAGATTAAAAATTAAATTTCTGCACGGTGTTATGAAAGGTTCAACTTTCCTAACTGAATATATGCCCGTCTCTAAAATAAACTAAAGAGAACCTCTCAATTTGCCAATAACCTAGTGTTCAGATTTCACCGTAGCACCCGATATACCCTGTACAAGCTATTAATATTATTATTTATAACCTAAAGGAATAAAATGTTAAAGTTGGAACACAAAAACAGATAGGTTTACAGAATTTAAAAGATTCAATTAAAGACTTATTAATATATAGATACCGTAGAATGCGGTGAAGGCATACACGCTTAATACAGGCATTTGTGTAAGTCCCGAATTAGAAATAATAGACTACATAATTAATTTGATTAGTCAGATTTCTTTTAAGAGCGCACAGATTTTGTCGATCCAGCTTAAGTGAGCTCTACTGTACATGTATTATTTGGTTTAATAAACTAAAAAAAATATCAGTCACTTATCTGAGTGATGTGAGGGCACCAATTCTAAACATTCAATAACGGTTTAACAGTTCGATTATCATTACAAAGGAGTTACACACACAGGTAACGAAACCAGAGTTATTTTCACACCTCCTTGTCCACCAATTGAATCATTTTTTCAGAATATTTCATTAACTTCAAATGGGATAGGTAGACAGTAAAGTTTTTTCCAAGAGCTCTTTATTTAATCTGTTGAATCTGCAATTTAAAAATGTTGAGTACATTAGAATCAATAACAATGAAGATGTGTGTTTATGGGAAGGGGATATAATTTGAGTTGATTTATTTTTTATCTTCTAGACCAAAAATATAGTTCATTTTTGAGTCTGCAATCATTATAAAGACATCATGTTTATTATTGATATATAATATAATAAATGATTTCACCGATTTGATCTGGTATTTAAAATTATTTTAAGAAGACTTATGATATGTTACTCCAGTAAAGACAGCTTCCTTTCGGTTCTAGGAAACTTAGCTGAAAACCTTATTATAGAAAGCCTATTTGCCGGGGAAAAGTATATACTTGAAGAAGATTCTAATTAGTATGTTAAACGATTACAAAAAGAAGAAACAATATATTTGAAGGCAATAATTAACGTTATTAGATGGTGTCCTTTCTCCTAATTTCAGTAATGCCGATATTTTCTAAATTTATTCGACAGTAACGAAGTAATTCCTATAACATCGGTCTATGCATGGATTTCTTAACAAGAAGGACACATTGGTTTCAGTTGAATTTTCAGAAACAAAATCGGAAGTAGACAAGGAATTCAAATAGTCCAGTAAGTTCAATAAAATATCACACTCATTAATATGATTATTGTGAATGATGTTTTTCAGTAGTTGAAATGAAAGTTCCTTGTTCCTGTACCTGAAAAATTGAAATATACATGATCATTAATGACCATTAATGCATGTAGAGTCTAAATTAACTTTGTTACACAATCCGATGAAAAATCCATGTGAACCCGAAAATTTAAAATCATGAAATATCAATGACTGATCAATGGAGTCAATGCTCTCATAAAACCCATGGTGTAAGCGAGCTCTGTCCAGTTTTAAATTTAGTTTTGATATCGAAGAAATAGTATCGGCCATTTTGAATGTATGAATTTTATTAATAATATTTTCTTTTCTTTTAAGATCCTAGTTAGTCCTTTTGAGGCACTGCAAATTGTACTTAATGTAGCCAAAATTCACCGCCACATTTATATATTTTGGAAATTATTAAATTATATTTCTAAGAGAATATTGGGACCAAATTAAGTCAGATAGATAAAATGAGATTTGAAACTGCAGCTAACACTCTCGGGTATCTCAATTCATCCCCGAAAGTTGAATTCAAAGCCTATGATTTACCGTAATATATCTTTTAAATATTGTTTAGAAGAGAAGTCCATTTTTAATTTTTGTCAAAAAATTGCCATATCGAATTTCGTGTAGAAAATTGCAAAAAACTTTTTCTGTGCTAATTTTGAAAAAAAAACCTAGTAAGTCTATAATCTAGTAATAACCGATGGTGTACTTTGAACAATTCAGATTATAATAATTATCATGATGATATATTTATGCATTGTATGATGCATTTTAATATATTAGGTTGCTGTAGGATTAATATCTAGTTGAGTCTAGGGAAAAAAGTTCTTGGCATAGAAAAAAAGGAATAATAATTAGAAAGAGAAAACTGTGATGGTAGATTTTAGTAAACATATCCCCCTAAAATATAATTATAATCATGAAGACACCCCAGATAATTATTTATTCAGATAACATGACTTTAACATGACTTATTTGAGCTCATTTTTGGAGACAAAATTAAGGTTACAAATCAATAAAATAGCTGGACTAGACTACGTTGTTCAAACAAATCCAGAAAATAGAAGAGCAGTGGGTGAAAGTTCATTGAAAGATTATAAAATCTTGCAGGTTTCTACAGGAAATTTACTTGTAAGTAACAGTTTAGAAATAACCACATTTTGAATGCCCCATACATTTGAATTATATCATGAGTTGTTTAAAAAGTATATAATGGTAGGAGTTGGGTTGAACGGTTTACTCTGAAACCATTCAGTTAACTTTTTCACTAAATATTTCTTTTTGCATGTTTGTTGAATAATATTGTTTTTATAACAGAGTGGAAGTCGAGTCCATAAATTCTGAGGCAAGTTCGAGTTATCAACATCCGTCCCAGGCCCGATAAAAAAGACACGACGCCGCTTGATATATATTTCAATTCCTCAGGCAAAGCATATTAAACTCAGTTAAGAACTGGAGACAGTTTAATGCCATTTGATCTCATGTGAGCCGAACCAGTAAAATAATAGAAAATAGCCTATTGTGAGTGTTGTAAGTATTTTTTTTATTAGTGAGGCAGTTGAAATTAGATCAGTGGCTCATGGCGAAGAGGTGGACTTTGAATATCTAACAAAGGAGGGCGTCAAATTCCCTGATATGAACCAACCAAAAATTTATTGACTCCTGAGCACAGAGAGTAATTAAATTTTTTAAATGATCATTTATCAACAAATAATTATGATTGATAAATTTATGTATTTTTTTATTAATAAAAAGTTAAACTTTAAAAAGAGTAAGCAATTTTGTTATTTGTTGATTAAATTCCCTAAATCGGAATCGGCTGAAAACTTCTTATGTATTAC
>NW_027290392.1:0-8308 GCF_016086655.4 Lepeophtheirus salmonis | reverse complement strand
GAGCAATTAATTTAGAGTTAGTCTTGAAAATGGAGACAGAAAAAATCTTGGTAGCTTTTCGACGGATGATAAATCGTAGAAGTGCTCCAAAACAATCATATCTGATAATCAAACTTCGTTTGTTAAAGCATCAAAATTTTATCTTCCATGTAAGTTCATAATTTTTGTTCAAGCTTTTATATTAAGTGGGATTATATTACACCTAGAAGTCCTTTTTGAGGATGTTTTTACGACAGACTTGTTTCGTCTATACAGAAACCTCTAAAAATTATATTCGGAAGAGCTCTCTTAACATTCGATGAAATGTATACTGTATTAATAGATACAGAAAGATCCATACATCAACGTCCGCTTACCTTTTAAGCTCAGATCCTCAAAATAACACCTTCTCACCTGTGTCTCAATAGACTGCCTGGAGTGCTTCCTAATTTCAAAAAAAGGGACGTAGATTTAAAGGTTCGCTACAAATATTTGAATCGTTTTCATGATCATTTCTGGAAAAGATGAATATTTGTAAAGACTACAGATTAGTGGAAAATGGAAACATCGCATGGATGAAGTTGATGTTAGGGACGTTGTGTTCATTTCCGAAGAGAACATACTTCGTAAGGAATGGTCCATGGCTCCAGTCACTGAGAAAATGATAGGTCGTTATGGAAATGTCCATACCTTGAAATTAAGAACTGCTAATGGAAAAACAATTTCTCGACCAGCGCAACGTATAATCATTCGTCTTTGTCGAAATAAGGGTTTTAGTTTTTATTATTTCTCCGGAAAAAGCGGATTTTGTGCAACAACCGTAACATACGTGTTATATTTTATGCAAATAGAAATGTCTTTATAAATTAAATCTAAAATTTAGGAAGGCATGCATTAAAGTTATCATGAGATTTAATTCTTAAATTTGATATCGTTATTATTTTTAATCCAACTTCGGCAATATCCATCCCAATTATACATTTAAACAATTTGAATGGTATTTTTTTGGGTTTGATGACGACGATGGAATTGTTTTTGACGTCCTACAAAATATAAATGACAATTCTTGGCAATAATAACTTTGTAATTAAGAAGCTAATATGATTTCAATATTTAGAGGACATCGCAGTTTGATATTGTAATATCAATGATATATATTGTCTTATCTTCTCATACGTTAAAGAGAGTATTACAATTTTAGAACAAAAATGATATAGGAATGGATTCGTTTCTTTAAATTTAAACATTTGGTAAGTTATTCAACCTTGATAAAAACTTAATGTGTTAATATTGTTACCCTTATGAACTATACAACATTGTTTGGGAAGTTATAATTATAGTTATAATAAAAAGTGCTTCTTGGACTAATACGAGATTTTAGAATCAACTCTGAAATCATTTGTAGAAATGTTTCTACTAGATATAGAGTAGGATTTATATTTTTTTCTTTCCTACCCTCTCAGAGCTGTTCCCTATCTAATCTAATGACAGCTAAGCTGCCTTTTCCAAAACATTCTTTGATTATCAGAGCTACCACGTTAATTTTGAGTGACTTTTTATAACATACCGGTCGATAGCATTATTTCCCACTCTGTTAATAACTGACAGTATGTAATTATTATGACAGCAAAAAATCATAAAAAAGATCAAAAAGAAGAAGAAAAAACCCTCACTATTTAATCACAAGAAGACTATATTCCTAAGCACTGTTATGGGCCTCCAATCTCTGAATTATAATATTCCCGTTTTATCAACTTATAAATATATCAACTCAATTGTCAATGTTAGAGTAATCATGATTATGGGTGATAATCATTAATCAATCATTTAAAATAATAATACCATATAAGAAATTAATTATTCTAAATATAATTAAAGAAAAGAGTAAAGATTTATTAGATCCAATATTCAGAGCATTATTTGAGTCCATCTTTTCTGTTTCCAGGTCAATTCCAAGTCCTAATGCCTTGGTTTTTCTGGTTCCAAGTCTGATTCCTTATGCTCCTGATATTTCTGGTTCTGAGTGCTCATACCCTGTGCCCATGGGAAATAAGTAATGAATGGACTAATGCAAGTATTCAGTCTCATGGTATATTCTGAGGATTAATATCATTATTAAGAATAATTACAATGTGACTTCGTTACTTTTATAGAGGTTATGGCATAGGAATTAAAACAACTTTGAAATTGGATGGGGTTGCCGGCAAGGCTACCCGATTGATCCAAATCTAATTATAATAGCTACCAATTCATTAAAAAAGAAAAATAATTTTCCGCAAAAAAATAAAGGTCGTAACCTTTGGCCAATTTGATCTCAAGGTATAAGTATACCCAGTTAACATGACAATCTTATATATTCTATCAAATGCTAAATTACAGAAGTATGTGCAGGGTCGGCCCTAGCCAATTTGGTACCCTTGGTAAGAATTTAGATGCCATTGCCCCTTGCATTGCAAAAGAAGTAATCAAATAAATAGCTATATTTTAGTAATTGTGTTATTCAGGAATTTTAAAACAGAAATTGTGTGTGCACAAAAACTAAAAAAACGTTAAATGTTGTTTAAAAAATAATTAAACAACGGACAAGACAATATAATAAGACACAATACAATAAAACACAAAAGAACAATCATCATATAATATATATAAAAGGTGAAACTTGAAACATATGTGATTTTATCAGGACCTATGGTGTTGGCGACAACTTAAGAAATGCACTGATCAAAAGCACCACGACATTCATAGTCTTGCATCCCATACTACAATCCTACTTTTCAGGTCTTTTGAAATCAAAGTAATCAATAATGGCATCATATGGAAGCTGATATGTGACCACACTGATGATGCTGGTAATGGCGAGCCTACTTAGACGGTCCTGATGCATTGTTGATCCCAAGTATGTTTTTATTACCTTGAGCTTGAGAAGTTTCTCTCAGCAGCAGCCACTATAATGGAGACGGTAGCTGAGATTTGTAAAGCAACGCACATGTTTTGGTAAATTTATGTGAGCTTGTTTACATGCAGGAAGGCCAAGATTTACATGCTCGTCATGTTGTTGGATGGCGATATTGGAAAATACTCCATGTCCTTGGTTAGTGTAATGCCATCAATGCCCGGTTGACTGTCATGAGTAAGAGCAGCACTTAGGGCTTGTCACTTCTGTAGCAGGTCCTCTCTTCCTAAGTTGGTGAATTCATGGAGTACAGCAAAAGCGTTATTGACCTCTCCAAGGCTCTGAGATCTCCAGATCTACCACCACATTAAAAAGTGTAGTTTCTATTTTTCGAAGTGCATCTTGGGTATGCTCCTCGGGAGACTCATAGCCAAAGTGCCATGTTGTTCTCAAACGCTTCTGCTTGAGTTCAGCCTCCACGTTCATCTCCTCACACATCGGGTTTGCAGTGATCTGTGCAGCAGCAAATACAATTTTTTGTAATTTGTAAGGAAATGTTTGGTATTCTGCAGCAAGTCGATAGCCACAGCAAGCTGCATGGAGGTTGTCTGCATCAATTTACTGGTATACTGGATCTTGCTGATAACATCATACATTACACATTTACAAATACAAAAGTGATAGGATCAAAGCTCCTCGGCCAAAGAATGGGCTTCAACTCTAACCACCGGATCTGAAGCTGTTTTTCTCACCTCGAAAAGAGCCTCCCTGACTTGCTCAGCCTTATACCTTACTGCCTCAATGCTTTTTATCCTACTTTCACATCTGTTCTCCACCTATAATTTCAGAGTGATTCTGCATGTTTCAAAAGGACATCCCACTTATGGGTGGAAGCTTAGAAGAGCTTGAATAACTTTGTCGAATAGGCAAATTAGTTAAAGGTATCTTAAGAGCTTTTTGCAGGATCAGCTACAAACAGATTTAATGTGCAGGCACCACATGGAATAAAAAAGGCTCTTGAGGTCAGCTGAAGCAACTCTGTGTGAACACCTTTATCCCTGGTCTTCATGTTTATCTCATTGTCCATAAAACTGGCCTCTGCAATCCTCAATTGAGATGTTAAGCTCGACTAGCTTTTTCATAATAGAGATGACAAATGTTTTCCTGTCGACTGCTCTGCTACAATAAAGCCAAAGAAAAGCTCCTTAACTTGGGTACATCTTCTTGTGACACAATCCGGACTATGATAGAGAGCTGTTTCTTTGTTACTCGAATCTGAGGTAAAATCCAAAATGATTGACAAATGTTTAAATAATCTGGAAATTTTAGATATGTTTAATACAATTTTTAAGTAAGATCTTAAAACTACTCCGAGACTTTGGGAAAATATCCGGTCTAGAAATATATCTTTAAAAAACTTAGATTCTAAGAAATTTGAAATATTTAAATATACAATTAAGATTATTGGCACTTCAATAACACTTAGCGAAATTTACATTTCCAAAAGAAAAGATAAAATAAAAAGCGGCATCAAGATACTCGTATGTAATAGTAACAATATACCAATTAGGATACTGGTGTGGAACACCTTTATTCTACCCCAGATCAACTATAATAGAGAATTTGTTGCGATAATATATGAGATATGTAAGACATTTTATAAATCAGAAGTAAAAGCAAAATAATTACAGGGAAATGGATAAAATTTAAGGAGGAATATGGCGGCCTTAGATGACTTTGTGTTGGATTTTTTCTATTTTTTTTCATTCTTCAAAATTGTTTTCGGAGATGATTCAAACTGGTTAGGAATGTTTATCAAAGGACAAGCTATTGGTGACAAGATTTTTATTCAAAAATTAAGGATCAAGGCCCTGTCAAACTATTGGGAGCCATCGCGCGAATTAAGGACTTTTGGAGAATAACATCCCAAAGTGTTGACGATAGTAATAATTGTGACCTAGCACTTTGTAATATTCATTCACTTCTCGTGTACAGTTATTTTATTAAATTATATATATGTAAATAAAATCAATCAATTGGAATAACGAAGCCTAACGTCACGCTACTAAATAGATCTTATGGTTATTGGAAATTTCTTTAAGTGCAAATGATTTAATAAAAATGTAATATTTATTACTTTAAAATGCATTAAATGTTTGTTTTCTGTAGGAATTATGATGGATTCTATACTCATAATATGTTTTTCGTTCATCTATGAGTCTCCTTTAAGATGAATATTTCATAATATCTAATAGGATGTTAACAAAAAATCAAAACAACATATTTTTTATCTAATATCATTTACGTCATTTTATCTGTGTAATACAATGATACCAAAATTATCTTAATTGGATGGACATATCCCGAGTAATTGTAATTTTTCATTGCAAAAGAGAAAAACTTTTCTCATAATTCTCCTCCTTTAATTCTGAACAGTTTGTGTATGTTTCTTCTATTAGAAAACTAGATGGTGTTGCAAATTTGAAAAAGACATCACAAATCATCATAAACATGACGCACACTTATTATTATTAATAATAAATAAACTTAATGAAAAATAAAAATTTTAGAACCTATATTAATATATTATTTATGTAGCTTAATAATTATTAATTCAGTAATAATCTCTATTTACAAAGAAATAAATACTAATTCATTGCAAAACTATTAAATATTTATATACAGTCTTGCAAATTTTACATTTAGGAGGAGACTCCAAAAAGAGGATCTAAATACTTTTATTGAAATCGAAGCCTTAAGAAATCGAATGCCAAAATTTTGTATTATGAAATCAATAGAATATTATATAGGATTCGTATTTTTACATAAATCTAAATAAATGAAGTGCTCTTCTAAGGGAAATGAAAGTGTTGTGCTCGAAGTTTATCTTAATCTCCCATAGGGATAAAATAATATGCTAAGTCAGCTTCACAAAACTAAGAGATGCTTGGAAGGTATATATGACTGAGGGAGGTGTCTCTTTCTAATTTCTTTTTAAGACTTGTTTAAAAATACATACAAGATAAATCTCCACGAGTCTCACGTCCTTTTATTTTCAAGTGTGATTTAAGTCAAAAAAGTTGTTATATTAATTACTGGAGTCATACTATACTCCAAGTCATATGACTCTTGTCCTCAGCTTTGCCGTAAAATAATAAATAATAAAGCTGTTAAATTTTTTAATATCATAAGTTATTGCCATACGAAATCAATATTTATGGTTATTAATATTCATAGAAATATCGATACAGATTAAAGCCAGTTATTACAAGGACTTTTAAAAAAAGGATTGACCAACATAGATCATTTTTATTTTACGTCATTATTTATGGACCAGCTATGTTTGAAGAAGACGTTTATTATTAACTAATAATTATAAGTAATATCAACCATCAATTAGAATATACTCGGATTGTTTTTTTTAATGGAAAATTAAAATGTTATTTATTTACGTAAATAATATATTAGTTTAGTTTACGAATTGTGGGTCTACGGAAGCCGTAGCTCCCAAATAGGATAATAACTCATTAATTCTTATGCTTCATTCTTTACTCCTTTCTCTTTTATATTCCTGGACATCCTTCATTCATGAAAATTATATAGACGCTCCTGCATTGGCAGCCATTAAAGGTGTTAAAAAAAAAAAAAAGATTCAAACTTTACCATTGTAAAAAGCGAAAACCAATAATTGTGAAATGATTGAAAATAATTCACTATAATAAGGGATCAACAAATAATCTATATCTATTGAAATAGTTATGGATTACATAATTTCTGTGATCAAGGCTGAAGGCTGGAGAATTAGGAATCTTTTTATGTAAAGAGAGTTATTTTCCAGCATGAATATTAATTTCTAGATATATTAATATGTCTCTATAAATGCAGACGAAAAGGGGAAAAAGTTACACATCCCTTCATGCATGGTTACTCGGAATCGGTAAAAAGCAAAATCATCTCTAACAGTTTCTCACACGTAGAAATATTCTGCACTTTTCGTAGTAAATTGACTTTATACAGCTATCTTTTTGAAATATAGTCGAACGAATCAAAAAAATAACGGAGAAGTTATAAATAAGAATCTAATGTTCTAATTTATTTAGTAATTATTTTTATAATTAATACTTGTATTAATAACTCTTATAGAAAATGAGTTATTTATTATCTGTAATTAACTAATTTGTGTGGAAATCCTAGATGTTCATTAGTTTAATATTCTAATATGGTGATGATCTAAACTGAAAATATGGATTTATTACACTATTCTTCAGTCACGTACAAAATCTAACCAAAACTCTAGGAAAATTAACATTAGCACTAACATCCTTTCTTCCTTTTTGACTGTCTACGATGGTTGTTCCTGTTCTAATTTTTGTTCACACTCCTCATCCGTTCCGTTCACTTCTTCTAATCCTAAGTGTGCAAGAGCTACAGACGCCTCTCTTCCATTTACAAAGCGGACATGAGTGTAAGTATACAGACGAGCTGAGAAGTTGAGTTGCCAGTTTATATAATAAAGTTAAAAATGCATGATTATCATTTTTTTAAATGTATCATGTTTTCATGCTTTCATTTTCATATTATGGAAGTTAATGTGCCTTTCCTAAGTTTATTTCCAGTCTGTAGTCCTTCGGATTGAAATTTTTCCAACTCTTCGAGAAACCTCAATTTGACCTTTCTAACATCTTCATCCACCATAACTTTGATAGACGCAAACATATTCCTAACTAATTTTATACAATGGTGTCCAATAAAACAAAGCTTCGATTTAAGAATACAAAGGAAGATTAAAAAACTTGGATCTCCAAACTACCAGTTTCGAATGGTACTGAGACTAGGTAGGCATAAGTCAAAGGTATTTTCTATATGGTTTTGTCGAGTAGAATGACGATGTCAACGCATATTCTTGGAGCTCAGATTTGTAGCTTTTACGACTTCCCTTTATACCACTTCCGATTTGCATCCTTCTAAAAGGTTATTAGAACGTCAGACATTGCATCAAGATTGGATACACCCTCTTTTGTTAGCATTCTCTTGGACCTCAGTCTTTGAGAACGTCAACTAAGTTTCTTAACTTCTTAAAGTTTTTATTCCTTTGACATTTGTATTTTTTAGAATTGTCTGCAAGCTCGGAAATCGTATTTGTTTGCCATTGGAGCTTCTCCTTAATTAGTTGAGCTTATGGGAGAGAATCGGGATGATCCAATTGCACATTTTCCCTAGTCTCAAAAAACGAAGGATCTATCTTGAGTCCAGGAAATGGTTTTACCTTTTTAGGAGATGAGGAGGACCTCCCTGAGAATACTTACAATTTGGACGAGTTCTTGTAACTTCTTCTTGAAGGCAAGGAAGGAATGCTTTAAATAGAGTAGGCACACAATTTTCTCTCAGCCTTACAACGTCCAGAGTCTGATTAAAGGATTCCGGAGTAAAATGTTC
>NW_027290391.1:0-2788 GCF_016086655.4 Lepeophtheirus salmonis | reverse complement strand
TATAAGGAAGGGCTTAATCACCCTATGGTTAAGTATGCCTCTAAGAATCTTATAGGATATGTAAAGTAGAGAGATTGGACTATAATTTTCAATATTATCACCACTTCTATCTTTTTAAAGAATTAGTGTTGTATATCCGGAGCTTATAAAGTCTGATTCATGAACTTTAAGAAAAATGTCGCTAAAAACTTGTACAAGGATTGGCATCAGTTTCTTGCCGTAAATTTTGAAAACTTGAAGGAGTAAATCTGATGGTCCTAGAGACATGAAGTTGATGTTTTAGACCCGGATGAACTTTAAAATTTCGTGTCAAACAATAGGTGAGTCTAAGTTTTCGAATATATTTTCAGTTCTAGAATTTATACAGTATTGGTTTAAATTTGAATGGACCTATTAGTATAGGACAGAAATAGTATCCACCCTTCTATATCTGTAAGTAATCTCCAATATAGACATAAACAGTATATATTTTTGGTAAGCAGTCGTGAAATCCATATTATTTCGTATAAACGTTGCAAGTTTCTTTAGAAATTTTTATTGGGTCATCAGTAAGTTCACTTAAAGTTAATTTAAGGAATGAAAGTTTTTTCCCACAGTGTGTTCAAAATGCTTAAAAGACGTCTTCCTTTTAGATTGATCTTGGCTCCCTTATTTTCACAGTAAATAATTTTTTTCTAGTTCTTAGATCGCCTGAGGCTTCTGTCGTCGATTTTCTAGATTTGACTCGTTAAATTTTTTTTTATCTTTCTAACTTTTTCCCCTCTCAGAATAAATATATTTCTTGCCTGCATTTCAATATTCTTAGTGTCTTTGGATGACATCTGGAAGCCATCATTGCTGCTAATGGTGACTTCATTAATGATTGAGGGAGCTCAGACAAAAATCTATTGCTGTATAAATTTTGTTGAAGTTCTATTGTTAATTAATAAATTATATCTTATTGAAGCTGAAAATTCAAAGTTTTCAGATTTTATTGACCACTCGTTAGGAACAGAGAAAAATAGGGAATTATAGTATATTACTCACATAAGTAAACACACCATTATAATCTTATAACATTATGAATATTTCTCTTTTTTAAATATGATGAGCAAAACTTTTTTTATAGACCGAATATATAAGATTGACAATCCTTGTTCCTATCATTTTGAATTTTTATAATTTATAATTACTTTGAAAAAATGAATAATGTTACTTACATGTTTGCACACATTCTTGGGTGAGACAAATTTTATTTTCTGAAAAGAAAAAGTATTCATAAATTACATCTTGTTCCGTTAATTATTAAATAAATATAAACAGTTGACAATTTCCTGTTAATCCTTATTATATTATGTTTATAAAAAAATTTTTACTTGTTATTTCTCTCTTATTTTAATTTAAGAATATTTTTATTTTTAAAAATTTGATTATGAACCTACAATATTCTTTAACCATCTCTTAGTGAACATCCTGTTTTTGACGTATTTAAGGAACATCTTTTAAACGTTAACCCAAATATTAAGCGAATATGATTACTTGAAACTCAGTTGACATATACACAAAATCACGCTAATTGATCATAACATTATATTTGGCCATCAACAAGGTATAATTTGTGATCATTGTAATGAAATATTATACTTCATTTGAATTAAAATTTCTATAAAATGATAATTACGTTTAACGAACTTTTGATACTAAAAATGAACGTATAAACTTTGCTGATATTGAGTGTAATATATGGGTTTACAGCTGATATTACATTTGTAGCAAATTATATACCTTAAATTGAAAAAAGTGAAATAGACGAAGTAAAAACGGGTTATAATTAAATAAATTTTTCAAATTAACAAAAATTTTAACTAAAATTTGCTAAAATTGTTAATAATTAAAAATAACATTTGGGCAACAATTAAAAGTTGCCTTTCATCTGAAAAAGTGTTGCAGGAGTATATTAATGTTGTCTTTACCATTAAATCTATTTTAAAATGGAATTCAAAAACAATTTATCAATTAAGTTGTCGTGGGATAACGTAAGAAAAAGAGTCAAATTAATTGTTGAAGTATTTGTTTATATAGTTATAACTATGGGAAGAACAACTTATCTTATAATTTTTTTGGTATTGATCAGTAATTCTTATTATTTAATAATCCGTTTTTGCGTAACATGTTAACACAGAGATAAATTTAATAAATAATAATTGATGGAAAAATATTCTGTACTCATTTTTATAGATAGGACGGATCTTGGACCCATCCGAAAGATACGGTGATAATTAATCTTGAATTATTTGAAAAGATCTGAGATCCCCAATGGCTTTGGGTAATTGAACTTTCATGTATCATAAAAAAATCCGAGGGACTTTTCAGATCTTAAAATTTTTAAAGTATTGCTTAATTTATCCCAGTAGTATCAGAGCCTTTCTCGATGTAAATTGATGATTTAACCCCCCAGTAATAGGATAATCAGCACATATTGCCAGCTTGAGCCACATGGAATAATTGTTCAGTCTGGCAGTGTTTATTATTGAAGAAGGCAAGCAGATATTTCTGCATTCGCAATTTCCTTTAACCCTGAATATTGGATATTCATTATAATAATATATCTTTCTTTTTGACGAAATAGTTTTTCTTTCTCTCTTGTATGATATAAATTAACCAAAGGGGTTGATAATTATAATTACATATACGTAGCACTAAATAATCCTTAAAGATTATAAAATAAAACACGACTTGTTACTTTGATAGTATATATAAGAATGAGTCTATATTCATTTACTCGTTTGTAATACATAAAAAGGAGTAT
>NW_027290390.1:0-506 GCF_016086655.4 Lepeophtheirus salmonis | reverse complement strand
CAATAGTTCCCGAATAAATTACACAGTGAGGAAAAAAGAGTTTCATTTCTGATCCACAGCTCCTTCGTTGAAACTCTTGAATCCTGCTCCTTCCAAAGTAGACCTTTTGTTTCGTCATCTTATTCTGAGAAAAATATTTAATTGCTAAGTATCCTTCAGTTTCCTTGATGTATATAATGCAGAAATCCCTTTGGAAAAAAGTAGAAGTCAATCTCAGGGGGTATATAAAGTAATATAAAGGGGGTATAACAGCAGAAGAAGAGAAGTGAGGAGTTGGATCTGTATCCATCCCGTTCGTTGAAATATCTTATTCACACTTCTTACAGATACTCTCTTCAAGGGATCTCGACTCTTAAGAAGAGAATAAGAAACTTACTAATATGTTCACAACTGATTTGTTGGCAATGCATGCTACTCACATAAGTATGCAGGTTAACATGATAATTCATCCATCCATCTAAGGAACTCTTGACGAGTTGATCTCGATCTAGGTATTGCTGAAGTGA
>NW_027290389.1:0-568 GCF_016086655.4 Lepeophtheirus salmonis | reverse complement strand
AATTAAAGTATATTGATTTAAATCAAATACCACCAAATCTCGAAAAAATGAATCCAGATAAACATGCTACCGCAATATCTGTTGAGGATTCCAAGCCTTGGAAATTATTCCAAGAATCTACTTTCATTAATTCAACGACTTAGAAAGAACCGGCTATCAATAAAGAGCTCAAAATTTAACTTAAACAGAGATAATTATAAAATGAGTTGTGTTATTTGTAGAACACATTATCTCCACACAAGTAATAAATATCCCAAAGATCTCAAAATGTTACAGAATAATTTAAGTATGTTTTTAGAAGAAAATTGATTTATTTTTAATGGTACATGGCACATGAAAAAGGAAATTACTATAAAAGAAACCGCCATCCTTGTTATTGCCAAGATGGTCCAAGGGATCATTTTATTTTTATGTGTCCTAAAAACCATCCTACTTAAAATGTTAAAGATTAGTATGATTTAGATAAAAAAAAGAATCCATGTAACAGAATAAAGAAAATAAATATTTAATGTAAAAAATAACTACACAAAGAATGTAAAAACAGTTCATTTTATTTCACAATTTCATT
>NW_027290388.1:0-1278 GCF_016086655.4 Lepeophtheirus salmonis | reverse complement strand
AATTCATAATCCATAATCTATCCCCACCCCTTCCTTCTTGTATTTAAACTGTCCTGGTTCCTAAAACCCCTTTTCCAGATCCATAAGAAGCTCTTAGCTATTTGAACTCAGATACAACTGTATAACCCTGGCAATGTAAAAAAAAACATAGGAAAACAAAAGCACAAGAACCGAGACCGATAAGCAATATATTACGGTCTCGGTTCGACAAGACCGCTAAGAGCACAACCTTGTATAAAAGGACTTACACCTTGCTATTTATCAAAAATAACTCTTTCTATTATAAAAAATTAATTGATTTTTTTTGTCTTACAACTATAAAAATTCCCTGAGAGTGGTAAAATATGCAGGAGCGTCCTCAAGAGGAAGTTAGAGGGATGTAGCCTCCTCATCCCTCCCCAATCAAGGAATTTTGTCGAAAAAATTATAATGGGGGCAAATAGGGAAAACAAAATTTTTACAAAAATACAAAAAAATATATTCATACAGACATATCCAATATGATAATTAATTTGATTAAAAATTCCCAATGAAAATATCTATTAAAAAAAAGATCATTTGAAAAAAAAAGAAAAGGGCACTTTTTTTTCGTATTAGATACATAAAAAAAATATTATTAACAAAAATAAAAAAAATTAAAGAGGCCCACTTACGCTAAAACTGGCCCTGTGCTCAATTATAAATTATTATTAGGATTATATGTATATCCTAAGCTTCTTCGGTATTGTAAAAAAAAAAACCTGAAAATTAACATGGTAATCATGACAATTTAAAAAATGTTTCGAGAGGAGCAGGAATATATCTAAATTTACTCATCTTCTTTACGTCATGTCTGCTTGAGACAGCTAATCATAAAACATTATTTTCTAAAAAACATCATTTGATAAATATTACAATAAAATATAGCATTTAAAAAAAATCGAAAAATTTGAAAAAAGTTCCGACACTCGTTTCGGATTTCTATTTATAGATAAAAATGAGAAAGTAAGAGGATAAATTAAAATTTACTTGTAACGCAGCAAAAATGATGTAAACATCAATGACGATATCCCATTAGTAAGATAGAGCCTTTTATTGGTGTTGTGTCAACTCAAAAATTATTGAATCGACTCAAATGAAGAGTCAGTTTTCTTATTCCAAAAATCTGGCAAATGTCAAGAGTTTCCATAAATATAGAAATGAATAACGCTAACCTAATATTTTAATATTTTTCATTAAATTAGTCGCAAATTACATATTTAATATATCAATCTTCTATGGAAAATTCAAATATTATTC
>NW_027290387.1:0-2024 GCF_016086655.4 Lepeophtheirus salmonis | reverse complement strand
GACTTATAAAATATCAGTTCAGTACGCCTCAGGGACTTTCCTCCAGCCCTTTTCAATGCCCTTGAAACAGTTGATGTCGATGTTCCCATCTTTCTGGCCATGTCACACAGTGGGCTTCCTGACAGCTCCAGGGATATGCTTGAGATCACCCCCAGACTCCAAGGGCTTGGGAACGTTGTAAATTGTCTTCAACCAGGCCCAACCTTTTCCTTAATGTTGTTATGAGGCACTCCCACTCGGAGGAGGGCTGCAATTTCGATCTTCTTTGTTTCCTGATTGGACATGGTCTCACGTGTGGAAGTTGTTACGCTCTCACAGGAAGGATTTTTGTTTATTTTAACAGTAAAAATACAAAACAATCAGATTGGTTACCACAAAACCTCTTAAAAAGTATATTTACATCATCGGTAAATAATTTTGCACTGCCCGGTATGGTTGAGGGAAATAAATGAGAGTCTCCCGAAAGGATTTATGGTCATAGGAACATTCTTGGATCTGCTAGTCCTATATTTAAACGGATGTTCATAGAGACTTGAAAGAATCCAGGATGGATGACAATGATCTTATGTTTGACGTTTTGGATGCGCCTTACTCTGGATTCAAAGATATATTGAAATGGATGTACACGGATAAAATTACGTTGTGACTTGAAAACGTGCGTTCTGTGCTCTATTGTTCCAAGAGGTATGATTTAACCACTCTCCAAAAAAAGGTGTATTTCCTTCATGAGTAATGTCATAGATGAGAATCTTTGCTTCTTCTATTATTCATCTAAATTACATGGTGTTGATCCATTGGTTCCTAAGCTTTTGAATCAAATGGTACTCAATCTAACTATTATACTTTCTTCTCACTCTGTTCTGAGAATCAAAGGCAGTGAAATACTAAAAGACCTTTTGCCATCTGAAAAACGGGATATAGATGAAATGGAAATCTATAAAACAGCTCTCCACTAGGCAACATCTCAGACTGAAGATAAGAAGGGAGACTTGAGATAAATTCTTGCCTCTGTACTGTAATCAATTGTTTTCCTATTCTATCTCCATCTCAATTAGGGATAAAAGTCATTCCATCAGGATTACTTACAGACGAAAAGATTGTTGATATTTTCAAATACATTTCCAAAAGCAAATCAAGTATATCATCTAACTTTATCATGAATTCCAGAGAACACACCATTTTGAATTAAATGATTTTACGCAACTCAAAAACTTGAAACACTCCATTTGTTTTACGGTGAATCAACCCATCAATATCTTTGGCTTTGAAGTAGCTTTTCCATATTTCGAAGAAGGTTAGAAAAATGAGAGGGAGTATTCGCCTCGAAATGATTGATTCACTCCAAATATAGGTAGAAAATTCTTAGACTTCAACAACATTCAATGTAAAATAGTACAGGCATATAAAAGTAACAGAAGATGGAGCTAAGTTTTATTTTGAGAATGGTCCAAATGGAAGTGACAATGACACAACTGTTGGAAAGGATAAAATTCTACACATTGTCTTTAGTCGACTACCTTCAATTAAGAGATACAAGTAAAAGGAATAATAAAAAGGGAGGAGAGAAGATAGAAGCGCGTATATTCTATTGTATTTGTAGATGATGAGAGCAGGAAGCGCTCAAGAGAAGTAGTATGCACTCTTTTTGATATTTTACAAGTTGTCATTCAAAAATATTATTCCAGGACATTCAATGTATTCCAATGATATCGGATTGAATAGAATTAGATAATATTTATTTATATATTCATATTAATTATCAATTAAGGCATTTTATATTCAAAATCTTTTTTTAAATGATGGGGAGGAGGCGGATATTCACATTTGACGAGTGCATATTTTCAAAAATTACTTTCACTGCAAAATTAGACAGCATTAAACCTATCTTTGAAAAGGAAATAAGCATGTGCACCAAATAGGCCCATAAATTACCTAATCAAGTAATTTTCATAAATAATTATGGTAAAAATAATGGAGAATTGCAAAGTTACATTTTCATATAAAATTTAGAGATGGCAATAGAA
>NW_027290386.1:0-566 GCF_016086655.4 Lepeophtheirus salmonis | reverse complement strand
ATACATTTGCCGTTGACCCCACCTACAACAAGCAAAATTATCTGGTGGTATCCCGATTACCTGCGGCTGACTACTTGATGTTATTAATGGAAAATGTGATACCATAGATCACCAAAACCATGAAGAAGTCCAACAAGACCACGTACGTATTTCAGTAGGACGGGGTTCTGGCCCGCCCATACTACTAATATTGTACAAGGTGATGACTAATCGCTCAAAAAATTGCTCATTTTAACCTTTTATGGAGAAATAGCTCATTTGCCTTTTTTTGTGGGAAAATTTGGATTCTAGTTAAATTACACAACAGCTTTATTGATTATTTTATGATATTTTTGGGGGGAAACTAAACCTACAAAAACCCATTCATTAAAAAACCAATTTGAAGTGTAATAGACTCGAAAAATTTGAAATAAATGACCCTTGGAATTAACATTAACAATAAAAAAAGGAAATGATAAGTTATGAGATGATTCTCTCAATAAATATGCCAGTCTTTAAAAATATAAATGATTTTTTTAATTTGGATCATAAAAATGATAAATTAATAGTATTTTGAAGATATAAAA
>NW_027290385.1:0-3309 GCF_016086655.4 Lepeophtheirus salmonis | reverse complement strand
GAAAATCAAAACTTTGACGAGCATATAGGTATAGAGTAGCCATTCATTCGATATAATCACCGTTGGCATCAATATCGGCTTAATACGGCCTCTGAACCGGCCGCAGGCTCTTCTGACCATCTCATTGTCCATGTTGCCGAATACCTCCTTGATGAAGTCCATCAGACTGGCCTTGGTGCTATGGGGATGTCTTTGGTATGTCTCTCAACATAGCCCCAGACAAAATAGTCCAAAGGATTAAGGTCAGGGAGAGTTAGGAGGCCACAAATCCTTGGTTACGACGTCATAACAGTCCTCGGTTAATCACTGCATGGAGATTTTGGACAGAAGGCAGGGTGCTGAATCCTGTTGCTACACCCAGGGTCTGTCTCTCATCTATTGTTTTCTCATGGCAGCCCAGATCCCTCGCCTTGGCCTTCATGGACCTAATAGGGTCATCTTCAACCATCTTCTTCACCTTGTCGACAAAGTCGATGTCACTGACCTTCCTGTCGGCGCCCTCCTCCTTGGGTGCCCTATTTATGGTGGCATCAACATCCCAGGTGTCCTCTAGTTTCTTACAGATACGCTGAACAGTCCGTAAATTCACTCCTAAGGTTGAAGCAATCGTTGAATTGGAGATTTCACCTCCATTATTAACCAATGCCATGACTACGGCAGACCTCGAAAGCTCCTCGTTCCACTTATAGCTCTTTATCTCCTCATATGATGACGGCGTTATGCTAACTGAACTACGTATCGTTAGCTGACGAGAATAGCTTTCCTATTTGGCAACCGGTTTTTTATTTGATAATGTCGTCTTCAAGTTATCAAGGTTTAAAGTAGGCGAAAATTTGATCCCCGCTCCCTGTACTATATTTTTTTAAAATATACAATTGTTAAATTTTAGTACACTCTCTATATATATATCACTATACTTTTTCACGAAATGATAGTTTATCTTATAAAAAGGGAAAATTCACACCTAATGTTTTGATGCCTCGCGTATAACGCGCACCTGTTTTAATGCATTATTTAAATAGTAATTCATTAAAAAGTTAATTTCCTTACGTTCATTCGTGCAATTCGGCAAGAACAATAGCGAAATATATCATTTGTGTAAATATCTATTTTTGAACCCAGTCTTGGTCACAGTTCCATCAATCACAATCTTTATTTTCTAGAAAACTAACACTCAAATGGACCGACTTTTTTCGGTTTCATATATATTGAAACACCATTTTTTTTTTTTTTCAAGATCAACTGTATAAGAGACGGCAGGATCAAAGTTAAGCTGATTTATATCTGTTGAAACCACGTCTAACGTCATTGTACTGGGAAAAACATAGGGTGTCATGTTATAAACAATTTATCTGTAAAATCGGTCTTTGGGAGTGAAATACACCGAATTTTTCCTTTGGACCGATCTAAACCGAATTTTTATATGACACCGGTCCAGACTGAGCTTTGATTGGATCAACTAATTCGTTCCAAGAAAAAGTATAAGGTCCCCAGACCGCCCAGGGATTTGTCCAAAATCACCACAATAAACGTTCAGAAATATTGTTTAGGAGAAAAGAGGCAGGAAGATCGATAGCTGACAACAAAATACAACGTATATTTTGTGTTAACGAGGTATAACTAATGTATATGTATCAGCCAATCACTCTACAGATACCTGATTAATTATGAAAATAATTTGATTTAATAGGTAAAGTAGGCAAAGAATAATTTGAAATGAAGAGTACATTATTTTTAGTGATTTGAATAGAACTATTAGTTAAAATCAGACTTTGAGTCGTTAAAATATTCTACAGTACAGATCTAAAAAGCAAAACTATATCTTGTCTGTAAATAATTGTTAATTTAGTGAAGTAAGAAATTATTTTAACTCTCAAACAAACTTTAAAGCATCATGCTCAATTTGAATTAAAATCGGGTAATAGATATACAAGGGTGATAATTTCCCCATCTTGTAGTTCAACTAGAGATTCCAAAAAGATAAACAGGACTGTTAGAGACATATAGATCATCAAATACATATCATTACTTTTCTCAAGCAATGTGGAGTACTCAACTAGATTTAAAACATTCAAACAAAATTACTTTTAAAACGAACTGGGATTAAGTGATTAACATTTCACAAAACTCAACATAATATTGCCTCTCCCGAAAGAATAAATTCTAAATTTCGAACTCAATATTAAATAATATTTTTTTATAAAAATAAAAATAAATGTATTAATTAAGTGGTGCATTAAAATCTGACCATTTTAAATTTTAAGCTTCAACAAGATGGAATTTTACGTGTAATAATTGTGTGATGTGTCACGAGCAAAACTCGTAAATTACTACTCGAGTTTTATAAAGTAAATAAAAAGACACAAAAAAACTCAATTTAAGTGTTCACCAAAGGTCAAGTTTTACTCATTAAACCTAAGTAACCCATTAAAAACTCGGAATTTGTCAAAACTTGGTATTTTTTGTTAGTCTTTTTCAAAAAGCCAATGTAACATCTAAATCTTCTAGACTGACTTCCTTTCTCTGTGAAATTTAGAATTTATTTTTCGAATTGGCAATAATATGTTTGAGTTCTGTGAAATGTAATCATCCCAGTTCGTTTTCAAAGTAATTTTTGTTTGAATGTTTAAATCTAGTTGGAGTACTCCACATTACTTGGAATTACGCAGTGTATTAAGCACAAACTCAAAATTCATCCTCAGACCAATAGGCATACAACAACCTTTGCTGTACTAATATAGAATAGATGAACGAATATTTCTAAATACATGAGGGAGGGGGTATATATTAAACATAAATTTGAATATTAAAATCTGATTTTCACTCTGCCAGCTAAAAATTTATTTGGTGTATCCCTTCAAATTTATGCTTGAGCATTCCTCTTCCAGCATTTCTGTATTAGGATATTAACTTTATACCTATCATTATCTTTTTTGTTTAAATAGTAGTTAATATGTGACATAAATAGATCGGTTAAAATGATAATATGATTACGTACTCCATAAATAATAACAAATTGACCATTAAAATTTTAATGATGAGAAAAGTAATGATATGTATTTGATGATCTATATGTCTCTAACAGTCTGTTTATCTTTTGGAATCTCTAGTTGAACTACAAGACTGGGAAATTATCAACCTTGGATATGTTATACCCGATTTTAATTCAAATTATGGAAATCCTTCCCTCCATCTGATATGATACAAATTAAAGGACTCTAAGCAAAGAGGGGACACTCAAGGGCGAGAAAGTAGGATTTAGTAGTTCTCAATTCTGATTTGCTGAAAATTGGAAGTTCCCAATTGGCG
>NW_027290384.1:0-569 GCF_016086655.4 Lepeophtheirus salmonis | reverse complement strand
GTCAAGAAAAAGTGCTATGGACCAGGGTATAGAGTTTCAAGAGTGTAAAGATCCCTGGCCATATCTTAAGAACTACTGCAAATTTATTTCTCGGACAAAAGGATCTAATAATTAACAATTCCAATTGTTAGTATTCTTGTATTCTGTGCAAGCAAAGAAGAAAAAAATCAGACGAATAGAAATTTAAGAGCAAATCTTGTCCCCCACCTAAAATTATAGCATTCTGATATTATGGTGGATTTCTACAATCTTCTGGAAAAGAATATAATGAAGAAAGGTAGGATCAGAATCAAGTTACTAACAAATTGATAAAGAGGCAATGGGGATCATTTATGGTCTCAAAAAATTTGAACGTTACCTGCTGGGACAAAAATTTACCATAAGAACCGACCACAAACCTTTACAGTTTATCTTTGATCCTAAGAAGGAATTTCCTAGCGTGGTGTCTACTAGGTTGTCTCGTTATGCTATGATCCTACTTACTTACTTATAGTTAGCGCCTTATCTATGGGGAGTTCTCCGGAGTTGACAATGTTGTTTGGTGTAGAAGCGGATAATGAACTGCCTAA
>NW_027290383.1:0-1266 GCF_016086655.4 Lepeophtheirus salmonis | reverse complement strand
TATATATATATATATATTATATTATATAAAATAAATTGCAATACCAAAATATTAAAGGTATTATATAAGTATAACATAATGCTTAATGTGAGCCTTTGTTATAGGAGGAATAGACGTCCTATCTTACTCAACAATATTTTTAAAGTCCCCAGAATCCCGCCAGTTTGTCATTGGAACTATGTCTGGGATCTAAAAAACTTGGTTTCTGAAGTCAGCGTTTCGTTGTTACGAGACAATACGCTCTTTCAGATCGGATTTCCTCCCACTTGTCCTTGAATCTCGTTTGCTCAGTTCTCTCCTGAGCGCCAATAAAGTCCAGCTTGAACAATTAGAAGAATCCATGGTTCAATAAATTACTTTCGTCTTCTTGCTTTTATAACTAATAAACAATAAATAGGCAAGTAGTCGATAACTAATAATAACTAGTTAACTAGTGGTTAACCTGTTTAAAAAAATGAGACTTACTAAGAATAATTTTCATAGTGCCCTCCATGTGATAAATGATGATCAATAATCTCACTCTAAATCTTAAGTTAAAAAATACTCTTATCAATTTATATTAAAATATTTTAAGAGCTGTTGTAACCATCATCATCACTTTTCTGATACGCTTTATCTTCCTAAATTTTGAAATTGTATGCGTAGTATGGAAATCACTATTTTTTACTAACTTTCAATAATACAATATTTAAACAAGGGATCCAATAAACTTAAATCAAATTATTTGATATTAGCCCCAAACCAATGGATTCTAAAGAAAATAATTGTATTTAAATTTCTAAATTAATCAAAAACAATTACAAGATAACTAATTACTAAATGAATAAATTGAAATGGATTTTAGGATACAAAAATTATATTTAAAAGGACCTCAAATGGATGTCATCATGTATATATTAAATATTAACATATAAAAAAAGTCGAAGTGAGAATTGTCAGTCCTGAGTATCTAATTAAAAAATACTAGAAAATTTACAGCAAAATATTAAAACATAGTTATTTCTTTCCATTGCATAAGAGATCAGAGGGGTCCCATAAACATACTAGTATATTCCCTCTGAAGTATGCTCTGTTTTATCTTTATTCTAAGAAAAATGTTTCATTGACAAGAACGCTTTATTGTCCTTACTGTAGATATTTAGCACAGAAATCCCTCATCTCAATCAAATTGATATTAGTTACATTCATAAGGTAGAATTTGAGATGAACGTCTACATAAATATATTTTTTTATCGTTATACTTCAAGCTCACACCTGATATGAGTA
>NW_027290382.1:0-1385 GCF_016086655.4 Lepeophtheirus salmonis | reverse complement strand
GAAAACAAAAAGAGTACATACAGGCAGGCAAGGAAGAAAAATAAAACACGGCTGTTACATTTGTTACTTTGCCATCTAAGAAACAAAGGAGGAGAGACCGACATGCTTAGCAATTGCTCGTAGTTAAGAGAACTAAAACTGACATAACATCCCTTTACTTTTAGTTGAGGGTATTATTATAGATTTTAATGGATAATAGTAATTGAATATTGACCCTGTATTTTATCCAATATCCTTTGAAACCCATCAACAACTTGCAAATCTGGTCCCTGTTTTTCAACCTATATTCCTAAATTATCGAAAAACTTTTCAACATTGTATTAAAGAATTATGTGTTGCTTACTGAACATAAAATACTTGCCATCATCAATGCAACAACAAAAACATTGCCAAACTGCATTCGAACTCACAGATGATTGTACTTCCAATATTATATTTTTCTTATTACATATGAAATAAAAACTATTTTTATACTTGTGTAAAAAAATATATGATAAATGAATGTCGAAAGTAATATAAATTAAGTTTTAATTTGTCTGGGTATAAAATGAAATTATTAAGTTAAAAGAAAAATATAAATTAGACTAATTTAAGATTGTGATAAATTGTTACGAGTAGGATTAATTTATCAATGTTACTGGTTACCGACGTAGATTTCCGAATTATACAGTCCACTAGTCTCTACATGGTTCTTTGAGCCGGATTCTTAAGAGAAATCATAATATTTATGTTTAAGGATTATTTTGGATTATCTGTTGGTTCATTGTTAATAGCAATTCTTTCGTTCTAGTTGTGCTTTCAAGAGATTCGAATCTGATTACTTTATCGGCAGGAATTCAGTCTGCAAGTCAGCATCCTGTGTCTGAATAATTTATTGGGTTGTTTCTTATAAGTTTATCACCAATCTTGATTCCTGAGACTTAAATAGAAAATAATAAGCCCCTTTCCATGTTACGTGTACCCCAATTGGAATTACCAAAGTTCGACGGGGAACTGACAAATTTTTCGTCATGGATGGAGACTTTTATAACAAATGTTGATGATTATAATGCCAATACTATTACAAAGTTTATTTTTTGAGATTTTGAGAAAATGAAACAGGACTTGTTCCTTGAAGTTCAAGATCCAATGTTGGGCATATTTCTACTATTAAATCAACGTTGTTTATGCCTGCAAGAAAACATATTTTCAGCAATGATCCTAGTGAAGAGGTTCGTGTAATATTCGGTCCTGGATCTCAGATAAGTTTAGTAACGTCAAGGGTAGTCAAACACCATAAGTTATTGAGAATCTTAGTGGAAATGTCTATTCATGGTGTTGCTGATACCTATGAAAGTTTTCGACACGGTATCAGATTGCAGACTCGTACTGGAACATCAGTTCTA
>NW_027290381.1:0-1397 GCF_016086655.4 Lepeophtheirus salmonis | reverse complement strand
TATGCTATCAAATCTATGTATTTCCATTGTGTGAGGCAAAACGATATAACTTTACAACCATCATAACCAAAATAAGGGTTCCACCAGAACATTTTCATTTGTTAGTATGGTTATCAATTATCATAAGCACTCTTCATCAAATAAAATGAAGACTCCTTGGCGAATATGGGGAATTCGATTTAACTAAAGATCGGGTTACTTTGTCATTCCCGGCGTAACTGAATTAAGTAATAGGAGATTTATATAATGGTTATATAGCTTATAAATACAACTTCAAAACAATTGTTCATATTATATTTTTTTACTTCCTATATTTTTATTTTCATCTCACTCTTTCTTGGGTAAATATCCCTGCGTCATTTCTTCATGTTTTTTTCCTTTTTTAAAATTTATTATATTGCTAATAAAAGCAATAAGTCTGATAGCAACTCCAACTGATGGACAAAAATATCAAATGCAAAAGCTCTCTTTAAAAGAAAAAAGGGACTATCTGAAGCTTTTTAATATTAATTTAAGCCCAGCATAAAATTAGAAAACTACAACCTGTGTGTTAGGTGTACTCTGGGATATCATAAGAGATCCCAGAGTCCCAGAATAATGTCTTTGGTGATATTTTATTACTATACTTTTGTTTGATTGTGTGAATATAAAATTCAATATTATATATTGTAAACGATCAACTAGAAAGTGTATTATGTTATCCCTAAAGAAACTGAGGATAAATAAAGTTGTTCCTTCATATATTTATCCTATTAGTTAATACAAAATAGCTATGACAAATCAAGTTAGACAAATCCATTTACAAATAATAATACATTTTTGTGTTAATATATATTTGGTAGTGAGGCAAACTGCTTTCTAAACCATATATTATTAAAGTTGTACAATGAGTCCTATTTGAATAAAATAAAATAAAATAATAATACTTGTTTATTTTACAGACGACATCTAGCACTTTTACAATTGAATTTGATATACTTGACTTCTACAAAATAATCTTAATATTATAAAAAAATAAAATTAGGTTAAATAATATTTTTTAGCATTTACGTTCTAAAAACACTGAATGATTGTAACATTATATAGTATTAGTAAATGGTGTATATATCAACAAAAATGTATTACTCAATTATAAGATGTAAATTTTTATCTCTTGCAGAACAGTTCATATCAATAATTGCAGTGAGAATTGAATTAAGTTTAACTTTGAATGAATCAACCGTAGTATATTTAAATAAATAAATTTCAAACTCTCTCTTACTTCCCTTGTAATCCTCTTATCCTGACAGTAAATCCACCTCTACTATAAAATAAATAAATAATAGTCGAGATATTTTTCAATGGAAAAATTAATAAATTTGTTTTGTACAATATCATCTGTTTATCAAAATCAAATA
>NW_027290380.1:0-3024 GCF_016086655.4 Lepeophtheirus salmonis | reverse complement strand
GATTAACCAAAATTAATGTATAGATATAAAAAAAGTGCAATGTTTTCCTGGTAAATTGAATTATCAATCGTTTACTTGCCAATAAAGAAACAAAATTCCAACCTTGCTCCATAGATAAAAAAATATATAGAGGTCAAGGATTTTTATAGGAAAAATATTATTCATTAATGTAGTAGCTTCTATTATTCTTTATTGAAGCATATAAAAGTTAACAGCTAAAGACAATGGAACAATCTTTTGGATACATTTTTTTTTCTATATCTCCTCCTAGAATATTTTTAGTTGGCTATATTTTATTTTTCTTCCTTGTCCAGCCTTTTCAAACTTTTTTCCTCCTTATTCTTTTCTCATTCTATTATCGCACTCACACAAAAATACGGTGTTCATTTCGATGTTGTCTATGTTTTTATAGTGTGTCAGTCCTTATTTGTTTGAAGAAGTCAAGTACAACCTTAGGATCGGTCCTATCAGTCCTTGGGACTGGTCCTTAAGACTGTCGGTAATATGAACTCTCAAGAAACTTTTTTTTTTTTATAATGAGTAGCAATCAAGTTGTAGAAATAGTATCTGGATGAAAATGCTTTTATTTTATAGACAATATTCTAAAGTTTTATTTGAAAATATAGTCAGTTACCACCAGGGGTTGGAGTTTGGAGGAATATGCCTTTGTCGTCGAAAAAAATATATTGGCAAAAATGGTTTTCATAGAGTATTTCATAAAATTAAACTATTCACAATCTAGCTCTTTACTTTTTCATTAGTGCAATTTATAAAAATCAACTAATTGCTTCAATTTCTAATATACAAAAAGATTTTTAAAGTAATGCTATTACAAAATTTGAAAATGTATTTGGGTGCAAATAAATCCACAGATCATGATGTTATGGAATGAACACAGGTGTCATCAGATCCGGTGTCATGCAATAACTTTGAATTAATGGCATTTGTTCAAATCGGATAATTGAAACTAGATTTATTCTGTGAAAACCAATATTTTTAATACTTCTACAAAATCGCCAAAAAATAATTACATAATTAACTAATCATCACATCACATTTGTTTAATTAGATAAGATATGTTGATAATTGAAATTCACTCATTTTTCTATAAAATTATTATTCCTCAGTGATCCCTCGTTTTTTCTTTTTTGAAACAACGAAAAAATTAAAATATCCACGTATTGTGAAAATACTCAACTTCGGTTTATTCAGTTTATGGAAAATAAAAAAATCACCCCTCTGATATGATATTCAAAAGAGTGCACCGTGTGGTCCATTGGAATTACTAATTCAATGATTAATTAAGGTTGAATGATTGAAATTGATTAATATTTTGATATATTAAAGCATAAACAACTAGTTACAAAAAAAAAAAAAAAAAACTAGCTCTCTTTCATACGTACAAGTCGGAAAAGTGACACTTGAACTTGATCGACAAATTTCCATTCGCCCACTCCTAGCAGCACAGCGTCTCCAGGACCACTATTTACGCTGTCAGCAAGTCCAAAACGTTGGAAAGGAAGAAGGGCTTTCTCAAAAAGGCCAAACTGGATCCGGAGAAGCTAAAGAAAACATCCCAAGCATTCCGCAAGTCCATGAGGCCCCATGCAAGAGATCTTGGGGTTTCACACCAGACTGTCAAGATATCAACCAAAAAAAGTATGTAGAAATAGCTTTGTCCAGATAGAGAGGCAACTTTTGACACCAGCAATGAAAGAAACCCATCTACTCCGTTACAAAACTCTTTTGAAGAAGTCGTTTGAGTTATTTTGAACTCTTTTTTTACACTTGGCCCCCCTACAGCCCTGATGCCAACTCCCGTCGACTACACCTTTTGGATTTATGTCGAGGGGAAGGCCTAAAGTGTTCGTAATCCAAGCACCAAAGCGCTAAAAACCACTGTGAGCCAGCACTGGGACACTATAACAGAGGACTACATCTCCAGCAGATGCGAGTTCTTAGGCCACCGACTGAAACCCATCAGTCCTGCTAAGGACGGCTATATTAATGACTAAGAGAGCTCATACACACAATCTATGCATAGTATTAATTTTGTTGAAATTCTATTGGGGATGCTGTTAGTTTATTAAAAGAAGCAAATTCAATTTTAGCCCAACTTTTGCGATGCAATTCAAAATTCGTGAGTTTCTTCTTATTACATTGAAAATATATTAAAATAATATGTAATAATAGGTAAAAAGTAATTTTTGGGGTAGGGGGCTGGGCGTCCACAGGGTTTTATTTCGGGCTTTTTCATAAAAAAGTCATTTAAAAATATTTTTTACTTCAATGACCTTTTTTTATAAATCGAAATCGAAAAAAAAAAAAAAATTATTAATGCCCCTTCATCCCCCTACGGTCTGAAAAGTGGGGCTAAAATTGAATTTTATTTTAACACCCCACCTCCTATTTATAGTTTCTTAAACAATCAGAATGGAGTCGAACGGCAAACTCAGTTGAGGTAATAAATAAAATGGTCTTCCATCAATACAAGTTAGCTTTTGGTAGTTATATATCAGTATCAATACCTATATTGCCAATACGTCTTAGATTTATTTTCTTAATACGTCGGATCTTAGAAAATCCACTCAACTCCGACATTTGAGCCTTTTGTTAAATACCTGGAGATAAGGTTAATAAATTTACCTTCAAAGTAAAGCCTAAACGTTATAAAAAATTACTTACTATCATCATCAGAAAATGGCTAATGTATAGAATACTATCTCGTACTTTAGAAGTAAAGGCAAAGTTTTTTTACGAAGTTAAATGAATATGTGGCTCTGGTCACACCAAGGAAGAGACGAGTGATCATTTTGTAGTTGAATGCGAAACGAGTCTTCCAATTTACAACGCCATCAGTTACACAGTTTTGAATCGGGTTTCAGTACTCCTGGGTATGAATGAGAGACTAAAAAAGAAAAGATTGTGTTTTCCATGTATGATGTCAAGTAATGGTGCATCACTAGATATGGGCATATCGTAGAACACGATGAGAAGACAAGAGCAAGAGCAATTTATATTTTT
>NW_027290379.1:0-3687 GCF_016086655.4 Lepeophtheirus salmonis | reverse complement strand
CCGACCGAACATGGACTCCCTGAAGGCCGCCAATGTGAAGGAGTGGAACAACTTGTCCGTGAAGTTCATCATCAACTCCTGCAATGCTTTCGCCACCGTATGGAGGCTGTAATTGCTTCTGAGGGCGGCCATATTGAGTGAACATGTTCACAATGGTTGCGTCTCAATGTTTCGTTTAAGTTAAAAATTCCAAATTATTTATCCAAAAATAAAATTCTTGATATTTTGATAAAATCTGTCATTCAGTCCACGTTTTGCTTCCGAACCCTGTATATAATTACATTTAACAGAAAGGATGTTTATTACCCACGACAGGGCCCTTAAAGGTTTGTGAGAGTGAATTTTCTCTATCCATAATACCGATTATCTTCATATCTGGAGCAGCTGCTCACTGATATGACCAAAACTTTAAAAAGTTTCTTGATACAACAACTTTTGAACTGACAAAAAAAGAGACACTATGAAACAGCTGCATTAACAACATCGCAGGAGCCTGTATAAAAAATTACTATCGCGTGAAAGAGGGGAAGAGTAACTCTTAGGATTTGTCCTAGAGTTATAAGTGCAAGTCCTGATTGGACATTGAGTAGAATTGAGGTTCGAAATCTCTGTAATTCTGGCCAATACATTTGCTCAATACGGAGTGGTGTATGTATTTATATCTTTAATATGATAGCCCCTAGCAGCTAATTTAATGAAACTTCATGACAGCTAAGCTGTTCATCTCCAAAATATTCTTTTATTTTCCCTTAGCATACCGGCAGGTAATTTCCTACAACTGTAGAGTTGTCATGAGGTTGTGCAGTGGGGAATTTGCAGGCCTTGCTCTCCACGAAGCCTCATAGTTCATAGTCCAGTGGTAAGTTGTCTGGGGATGAGGTTGTGAGAACAAACTATGAAGGTCAGAAATCCTTGAAGTTTTCCTGTACAATGCTTTAGTTGTTATGCCCTTACGCCATCTATGCACATAGAAATGCCCCAGTTTCTTGACTGCATCCCTGATAGTCCGTCGCTCATGGTGAGGTCCTTGGCTAACCCCATCTTGCTGGTGGGTTTGGAGGCTTCAATTTCAAAAAGGCGTCAGCTGTCTTCATTCATAATCTTGTTGTATGCTTCCTTTCAGTCTTCCTGGAGAGGTTCTCACTGCTGTCAATGAGCCTCCTGACTTTATGGACAAGCTCAACATTATTATCATCACCAAAAGTGTTTGTCATGGTTATTTTTATTCTCAGAAGAAGAAGTGATGGCTTTTGAGAAGTCAATCGTTCTTTCACTATTCGTTATCACGACGCACGTGAGGGGTTTATGTACACTGTACATTAGCTAAAAACCCATTATAATCCGAGTATGAGCCATTATCACGTATTTAATAATGACTCTAACCATTAAATAAAGGATATTATGATATTTATCATTTTTCCTTCCCACTTGTTTAATGTCTTTCCCAAAATATATTTTGAATTATTCATGTTTATACAATATTATTTATCATTAGTGTGTTAGGGCGGTTTGTTCGTCGAGCTTTTTACGAATTTCGATTTCAAATACTATGAGAAAGTTGTCATTTGCAAGAAAATAACCTATGCAAAATTTCTTTGTTATATCATGTCGTCTTTAGGTCACCCACATCTCGGTCAAAGTTTTGAAAAGGGGAAAACGTGTAATGGAACTAAATGTTACTTCAAATTTTGGTTCCACACTCAGTAAATACTTTGCTTAGGAATATTTGCAAACCCTTCACAGGTATGAAAGATATTTTAAGTTTTACTAAACTAAATTCAATTGGTAAGCTGAGGTATTTTATTGTAATATTAGTTAATATAATGTCTTATACAGGGCACTTTAAAATTTGGGAATTTTTAAAGTACTATAATATTAACCGTCACCTCCCCTCAAATCCTTAATCCTAGGTTGATAAACCATGACAACATTGAAATAGAGGCACATCTTTTAGCAATATATAAACCTTAAAAAACGGAGCTATACATATGTATGAAATTTCTTCGCAGAAATAATAAAATGGTCGATATATACATGCTATCTATGCAACCACATTGGCCCGCTCTCTGGGGGAAATGTGGGAACTTAGATAGCTGACTAACCACTGTCTACGCCGTCAGTAAGTTCAAAACGTTGGAGAGGAAGAAAGGCTCTGTAAGAAAGACCAAACTGGACCCGGAGAAGTTAAGAAAACAACCCAGGCCAATCCCCACAAGTCCATGAGGACAAAGCAAGTGATCTCAGGGCTTCACACCGTCCTGTCCAGGGGCTATGAAAAAATTGGTGGAAAGGGTTCCTGTGAGGATGGAGAGGCCAGTTTTGACACCAACAATGAAAGGAACCCATCACCTCCATTGCAAGTCTATTTTAAATGAATCTTTTGAGTTCTTTTTTTATACGCTTGGTCCCCTTTATAGCCCTGATACAAATCCCCTTGACTTCACCTTTTGGGTGGATGTCGATGGGAAGGCTTGAAATGTCCGTCATCCAAACACCGATACTCTCAAAGCTACTCTCAGCCGGCACTGGGGTTTCATGACAGAGGGGCTACATCTGCAGCGGGTGCTTGGCCTTCTGACAGCCCTTGAACCCATCATTATTGCTAAAGACATCATTAATGATTCAGAGAGCTGAGACACACATCCATTCCAAATATTAATTTAGTTGAAATTCTATTCTTAATCAAGAATTTTTTTTGTTGAATGTGAATATTCAACTTGTTCAGCCTTTATTGGACCACACGGTAACTCAAATTGAAATTTGAAAAAAGCTTAAAGAAAAACCGTCCTACTGTGTTTATATTATAACATACTTCGTGTAAAACAACAATAAATAAACAAGCCGTGTATTTGCTTTTATGATGTCTCTTTATAACAAGTACAATCAACCATTTATGTGTTGTGTTTGTGTTTCGTTTGCACTAAATAATAAAAATAGCAAGAAGTTATTCAATTTAATTACATATACGGAGAATGTCTTAAAAAGACATGCTGGGAGCTCAATTAAGTGGTTGTTTTTGGGGGTTGCTGAGTGGCTATTACTTTGTATATGTTGATTAGGGTGAATCTGTTCAACAATAAATTATCAAATTACTTTTCACATCTACAACCCTTCCACGAAGAGCAACATTTGTATTCTTCGATGAGTTCTCTTACATTCTATCTTACAATTATTCTTAATGACCCATTGGGTGCTTTTTCTATTTGCACTAACTAATTGTATATGCTTTTATATATCAAAATATGACTTAATTTCAATCACTCAACCTTCATTATTTATTGAATTAGGTAGTCTTCATAAAAAGAGTGCTATATAAAGATTGCCTACACCAGCCCACACCTCAGCAGTTGTGGTAGCAAAATTAATGGAAATAGGGTTCTAACTCGAGATGCCTACATCACTAGCAATCTCACGCATCTTCAATATTCCATCATCATATCATGAATTTTAGCAATGGTTACTCGAGGAGTAAATTCAACAGGGTGTCCAGAACGTTCAGTCATTATGCCCATATGACCACTCTGAAAATTTTGAAACCACTTATAAACTGTTCTAATAGAAAGTACAGAGTCCCCACCCATAATGTTTAACAGGCTTCTTTTTAGTGGCCTGAGGAGGCGTTTTGCCTTTCATAGAGTAATGTTTAATCAACATACGAAATTCTTTTTTTTGTATTTTTTGATTCAA
>NW_027290378.1:0-1800 GCF_016086655.4 Lepeophtheirus salmonis | reverse complement strand
AGTCAAACATAAGTTGTACATGCGTTAAAGTAGAACCTAAAGGATTAAACCAAGTAGCGCATCAAAGGCTAACGTCATTATTAGTGGGAAAAATATCTTGGTCAAAGTTTACTTTTTTTTTGTCTGCTAGGCCTATTATTATTTCAAGCATTTTGGGGAATCATTTCCTGTTCTCTCCAGAATGAGTCAAATACTACTTTCTACTAGTTTCTACTTTTATTTACTTCATTATTCATATTCTATTTCCTCAGGCTACCGGTGATCGATGCGCTTCTTGGTTTAATGCTTTAGCGTAACCTTGTATTTCTATTAAGCTTGAGCATTTCTATGGGGATCTCAAAAAAAAAAATTGTACTTCCGTGCATGCCTCCTGCAAGTTTTTTTCTCTCCTTGAAGTAGCATTTTTTAACATACAAACTTTATTTGCTCTATTTTTGGGGAAGGTATTATAAATAATTTACACTTACATATAGATTTTCATCGTGAACTCCAATCCAAGTTAATTAATTTACTGAAGCTCCAAAATACTATGAAATCAAACCGTCATATATTTGGGGTGTTGCCCACCAATATTTATTTAATAAACTTAGAGAGATACATATGTTTTTAAGGCTCGGTAGCATACACTGCTTGATGAATGGGCCTAGTAAGACGTGGAGGATTTATAATTGCAATATTAAATTTAAATCGTTTGTTTTAAACTATAATTCGCAGCTGTGAGTCTTTGAGTGCATAATTCTATTCGATTTTATAGCTTTATCTTCGAGTCAGTTAGATGTATTTACTTATTTGTGGGCCTCACGCAAAGCCAGTTAAAAAATTAAAAAAAGCGAATAATTGACGCCTGACGCTTCTCCCTACTCTTTCTTCTTGTCTTTAAATTTCATTTATATGGTATTGTGATCAACCATGCCATCGAACAAGCCAATCCGAATCAATTAGGCGCCTTATACAAAATATTAGCTAATAATATGTATATTCAATATTAAACTGTTACACAAAGCTGAATACATTAACTGCCTTATGCATTTATTATAATCTGAGAAACAATGAAAACCTCTAACAATATAATGAATAACTAAAAGTGCAACATCAATAGCTGATGCAAAATATAAAGTTGAACTATGTACAAAACGAAAACTGTGCACAAGGGCTACAAAATAAATTATAAATATTTGTACTGCACCAATATATATGTATAACGTTGAAATGGACGTATTTTTTTGCACACTAAGAAATGAAGATCTTGACTGGTCAAGGAAGTGCATTCAGGTCGAGTTGTAGCCGAAAATATAGAAAAGTGATTCGGTACATATTTTATCCTCTCACACGGAAAACACCAACTACAAAGTCTTGCATTAATGTATCTAACGATAAATAGTAATAATAAAAACAGAACCCACCTATCTGGAGAGGCTACCACCATAGACAAACCCAAGACCACCGTAGGTATATGGAAGATGAGCTCACAGGAGGAATTTACGAGTTTTTGAAAAAATCAATAAACAATTAAAAACTAATAAGAGGAGAAGTCTCAAAAAAATTCAAGCAGAAAATAAAACTAAGCCCAAACCCAGCCAGACAATTAAAGACCAACCAGACTCTAGTTTTTATGTGTACCAACTTGGCCTACCTATAATGTTGGAAAAAATTAGGCCCAGCCTGAAAAGCAGGTTAGGTTCAGGGGGTCTATACCCCCGTTGCCAAGCTTACTGAATGAACGGTATACTTAGCATTTGCCTATATTATCTATGCCAAGGTTATTCTTCAGTAAATAAGGTAACTCATATAAATATGTCG
>NW_027290377.1:0-3039 GCF_016086655.4 Lepeophtheirus salmonis | reverse complement strand
CATATTCGTTTTAGCTTTCAACTGTCGATTGAAATTTTTTTTTTTCTCTCTATTCGTTTATAAATAAAAAAAAACACCTGATATACAAATATGTTTACCTCTATGATGAATACAATGCTTAGTATTGGAGTACAACAAACCTATTTCCTAATGGAAAAAGGGACAATGATCCCTTATCAATTAATTATGATTCGTCATGATGGGTTATTCATATTGGTAAATACTCAGGAATTGACGGAAAAGCATAATATCAGACAATAGCAGTGGTTTCCTCTTCTTTATGATCTATAATGTGATAGAAGAAGTGGCTGTTAGATAATGAATAAACCCTAGACCAATGAAAAAAGTCAACCAAAATCTGATGTTTTTACAACATAAATAGATATTTAGTGTAAATCGTAGTAAATTTTTCAATGATAAAATATATTACATATATGGCTAAACAAGCAAGACAAAAAATAAACTTAACCCATATATGAAATACATAAATAGTTACATATGTATTTATGTAGGTTTATTACACTATTATTTTCAATTGGTAAATAAGAAAATAACTAAAACAATAGTTAACGCCATATTATTATGCTTTACAATTTTCAAGACACTTAATAAATCATTTATTATCAATGAATACTGAATCAATCGTTTTTATATACAGTTTTGTCATATCGTACGCGTTTAATGTTTTCGGTAATATACTTATTAAATATTGATGTAGAGATCCTAAATCTTCAAAAGAGTAATATTCAAATATAATCACTGATTATAAATAATTTAGTATTGCAGAAAATAAATCCCGACTCACCAACTTTTGAAACATGTTAAACAAAATTCTTATTTGCCAATAAAAGTCCCGTATAACTTATTTTCAATTCATCACCTAAGAGTTTCTCAAGAACTATGTATGTATTTAGAACTTAGAAACTTTGGGACTTAAATATTCTAGTTAGGAAAAGAGATTAATATTTGAAACTAAGGGGATGCACATAAAGGAAATAAACGATCATGTTCTTTTGGACTTTATGACATAAGAAAAAAAACAGCAAAAGCTTGCAAGCTCTGAGGAGACTTCTGTCTCTGTAGTAATTTAATTTAATTGAAAATAATAAAGTTGGTCAAAGACACATTAAGTTTTTAGCCCATTATTAAATGGCATATATTTCTTATAAAAGAGATATAATTATGAGCTGGAATAGATGAGAAAGGGATAGATTTTAAGATGATTTTGGGTTTTAACTCACCCCCTAAATTTAAAAGTGATTGCAGTTTCTATAATATCAGTACGGGCACGATTAAATATTACTAAAATATATTTTATTTATTTGAAGGAGTCAATGGCCTGTGTCTTATTCATTAGTCAGAAAGATACACACTTGTTGAAAAAGAATATAATAACTTAATTTTATTTTAAATCAAACATACTGTAACAATGAAACTGTTAAATTGTATTGTTCTAATTCAAATAATTTTTCTTGTTGTGGAATTTTGTTCTGCTCAAAAGTAATAAGTACACCTACATTATGTATCTTTAAAAAATATAACAAATTATATTATTTCAGTGTTTCAAGTTTTGAAGGAACATGGTCTGAAAACGAAGGATCGCGAGTCAATTTTCAAGAAGTCATGACAGAACTAGGTAAGCTTGACAAAATCTCTATCTCATCAATAAATTTATTTTTCACAAATTTCAGGTATATCTGAGGATGTGATTAAGGTATATATTCAAGGCATATTGGCAACCTTAAACATATTTTACACACCAACTGCTTTTACTTATGCGATCACTGGCAATGGTATGATCATATAGGTTCAAAAGTAATTATAACCATTCATATAACTTTTTTAATTTTAGATCCTCGTAGTAAAACTTTTGGCTTTCTTATAAGAAAAAATCAAGAACAGTTAGAACCAGTGGACATTTTTGGGAAAACTTATTGGTCTTTGTCTAACTATACAAATAAGACGTTACAAATGTTTATCTACAAGGAAGAGGACATAGAAGCATCATTTATTACAATGAAAATGGACATTACTGAAATGGGGTTCTTAAAGTTTTCAGTACAGGCCCCAAATTTCAGTCAAAAAGCATTCACATTATTTCATAAATTATAAAACTAGGTTTCACTTAGTTTTTTGTTTTAATGTTAATTCGTTTAAATGTATACATATATGTAAACATGAGAAATAAATTTTATTATTACCTAAGTAAAGTTTGAATAAAAGATAAACTATATAACTACTCAGAATATAACATAACGGTATACAATATCCATATATATTGTGGCTTCTTTAAAAACAATATTTATCTTCTTATTTTTAGGAGAATATATATGAAATGACAGGTATAGATAAAAGTTTTAGTATTTAAGGGGGGCCGAAATATAGTATTACCCCATCACATTTAATTTTGGGGAAGGTTCAAGACCCTTGTTTAATAAACATATCATACACACTATATAGAACTAGAACATATCACTCTTGGTATTAAAAAATAAATTATTTTGTATGGAGAAGAAGAGTAGATAATTATTCAATGGACTATTTTACTTGTTAATGCACTAGCATAAGAAGAAGCAAACAGAAAGGTTCCCTAGTAAATGAATCAGAAATGGGCAAATTACGAAATTTGGGCTGAATACGTCCTACCAAACAAAAAGAAGTTTCTTTGAAGAGTTCAAAACCTTTATCATGTGAGGTCCTTATATTTTTATAGTTTAAAAGCTAAATTAAAGATAAACACATAGGAATCTTAATTAAATCTCTCAACCTTTTCTTCTTCAAAGAGGGAAGTCTTAGAATAATATAATGTATTATCCAGTTCTCTTTGACTGAGAAATATTTTTTATTTAATTGTATACAAATTAACAACAGCTATTATGAATTGAACCTATCAACGTACACAACACTAATAAGATATATCAGATATATTGATGAGTATTCATGACTTTGTTTGAGATTTTTGGGAGAACTTTACACATCTAAATAATTTTATAATTTGTCTATTGTAACCGCCTATTGCCAGTTCTGTACATAAAACAG
>NW_027290376.1:0-769 GCF_016086655.4 Lepeophtheirus salmonis | reverse complement strand
GAGGCTTATGCTGTAGGTAGAAAGCATCTAGAACAACAAGATTTACAGGAAAATTAGGTTAGTTCAATTATAAATCCGACCAAAAGTACGGACGGGAAATATTTACATTGCAATTTCAACATGTTGCATGTTTTTAGATTGGCATGATTAGATTGGAAAACTATACAATTCGGTCATTCACATATTACTGGATGTCCTTTGTTCATTATCCTGAGATATTTTGTATCCTTGAATCTCAGAGACCCAAAGAATGTTGATTCAAAATATACAAAAGCCAGAATTCTGTTTTGATCAGCTGGTTGTAATAAAAGTGCGTCTTCCAAGGTAGTGTTGTGCTTAATGTAAAGGGTTATATTCAAAGGCTTGCAAATAAGGAACAAGTATCTATGGAGGCTTAAGAGTAATATTTATTGTTATAGATACAAGTTGTGCAGCATTGAAAAAAAAAAATTTTTTTATTCTGAATGAATTCTATAATTAGCTGCAGTATTATCTTGCATGTCAAAACCACGCATATTTGTATTGTACACCATAATGTAATTGGGACATGTTCTTGAAACGCTCTGAGTTTTCTCTATTGTAACGATACAATAAACTTTGAATTCAAGTAATTATAACCAATGTAGACAGATTCAGAGTCTTTTCGTGCAGTTATACAAGAATGATTGTCAATAATTAATGTTAGAATACCTCTTTTGACCATCTTAGATTACTTATAAGATCCAGATATCTTAGCTTAATTCTGCTCATTTTTCCAACTACTTACAGA
>NW_027290375.1:0-1562 GCF_016086655.4 Lepeophtheirus salmonis | reverse complement strand
TAGCATCATGAAGACCAACTTTGAATCCGGACCAAGATGGAGCACCCTGTAACAGTAGCAAAAGAAATTCTTGCTTTTCTTGATGTACGTCTCGCCGAGTTCTTGGCCTCCTAACTCAAGGGAATGGAACCCTTTATATTCTTTTTCTGAAGCAATGTTGAACAGGTTTCGAATGAAGGTAACTACAGCACCACAAGATCCCTAAGACATGGGATAAGGAGAACATTTCGGACTTTACCGAGTAAGACGGTAAATAAGGTACCGGGACGTTTTGGGGCACGTTGGGAACCTGGGGTCCGATCTAACGGCTATGTAATAAATTTCAAATTTATATTATAATGGGATTTTTCTCTCGGTTAAAAAATAAAGTACAAGCGTGTTTGTTTTCTCTCTCACTTTGTGAACGTTTAAATGAATCATCCTCTATATAGATGAATGAATTAAGGTTATAATTAAGTCAATACAGTAAGATGAATTATATATTGTATATAAAATATTTAATTTACTTTTGCAAATATACATGTGTCAATTTTTGATATATACATACCAAATACACATACATTTTTTACAACAAGCTGTCATTAAGAGTGATTATTTTTCATGTTGCATGAAATATCAGTAGAAAAGACTGTGGATTGTTCAGACCCTACATGAATATAATTTCAAACTTAAACTGTAAAGAACACTGCTATTAAATGAAGAATAGTACAACAGTTGCAGAGAATGACGAAATTTTATAATTAATGTTAATTTTTTGGTCTTTATTTTTGAAAAAAAGATTTAGTATATACAGGTTGGACCATGATTATTTCTAAAAGTACTTTAACCTCATTAAAATAATTAGAATAGCAAATAAATCGAGTTTCTTTAAATACGAGGCTGGGCAAAAAAATCTGGACAATATTTTAAGTTAATTTTAAATAATAGCAGATGACTTGTACAAACAAAATTTATGACATAGGGAATTTATATTGAACAATTTGCTGTTTTATCATTCAATATCATCACCCTTGGCATTGATCTCCAACTGTAAACAGGACAGTTTGGGACAGCCTTCATTACATCTTTCTGGTTGAAGTGGGCCAAGTTCCTCTTCACAGAGAGCATAAGGGATCTCAAAGCGCTGTGGGGATGTTCGATTACCTTCTTTATCAGCTCTAACAATATCTACCATTCAAAAAATATTGGAAAACCTAATGATCATGTCCAGGTCTTTAAGTGAAGAAACTAGTGTCAGACAAACTAGGTGCGAACCATCCAATGCTACTACTCCCGTTGTTGTTCCCATTTAATCACTTTTTTTGCCATTTAATGGGTTGTTTATCATAATTCTTGATATTTTTAGCTAAAATAGAATCCTATTTTATGATTAGATTTTAAAAAAATGAATACTTACTCTTAGATGGTACAAAATTCAGAGTTCCATTTAAAAATTAGTGAATATTTTATACTTTTTACTGATAACTTTGATCGTAATTTGGTGTGGATGACTCAAAACATGCTGAAAATTATGCCAACTTCATAGTTTACCATGGGGATATTAATATTAATGACATCATTAC
>NW_027290374.1:0-1535 GCF_016086655.4 Lepeophtheirus salmonis | reverse complement strand
TAGATTTTTATTTTTGACAGAAAGTTTTTTTGTTTTTTTTGCACTCCTATATTATATAAATTAAATATAGTTTACGATTATTAAGCATTTAGATTTCCGTATGAATGTAAAGTGTTCAGTGATTCGAACACCCGTGCAATAGGAGAAATTATTGGGAGATTTCGGTTGTGTGTCCATAACTTTCATCCAATGTGCTATATTCATTACACAGGTTTTAATTTTTGAACATGTAATAATTTGTTCTAAATAAAAACATCAACATCGAGATAACAGTGATTCAACTATATTTTAATATTTTAAAATATGAAATATTTTCACGACTGTGTTATATGTTTATTTTTCCAAGATTTAAACTATCTACATTTTCGCTTTATTTTATTAAAATATTGTTTATATAAGGAACAGCCAATACAATAGAAGCACCTTTTTTAACTCTTGATGATGATGACTGATGAGGTAGGAAGATGACTTGGGGAAGGAAGCTGATTAAATGTAGGAGAACTTGATATAGGTAACATATTCAAAATAGAAGAGGGGCTTGAGGTTGCAGTCTTGTGCGTAATATTTTCCCAATTTTTATCTAAATGAACACTTAGAGTTATAGAGCAAACCAAAAGATCCACTGTCATCGAACTCGCTCGTCATTGACTTCAAAGGATTGGCCTGGGCAGCCTCCTTGGGTTCCTTGGACTCAACATGGAGCCAAAAACGAAGTACAATGGTTTGGCATCTGGGACTCAATTTTATTTGATCAAAAGGCAAATTGTTCTCCAACCACTTCTGGACCTTTTTTGACGTGTGTGCAGGCGCACCATCCTGCTAGATCAAAACGTTCATTTACGGGCAGTTGGTCTTCACCAAAGGTAACAACTTCTCTTCCAAGGCCTGCACGAAGTTGGCCTCTGCATTCCTGTACCAGACCAGCCTTTTTGATGGTCTTGCAGAAACTTCGATCCGAAATGCTAAAGTACTTGTTGTGTTATCCCATCGACTTCAAAGGGTTGGCCAGGGCAGCCTCTTTGAATTCTTTATATTCAATTTAATTTTCCTGCCCAACACAAGCTTCATGTTCACTATTTCTGACTTCAAAACAGGAAGCCGGTTGGCCTGGAGATCCCGAACTGCTTTGTAATCCGTTGATTTCTTGACAGCGTCCAAAACGGACCGAAATTCGTTGGTCAGGTTGAGATGCCATTTTATTGGCTTCTAAGATACTTAAGTAAAAAATTTACACATTCACAACAACGTTGATTTATGCAGAAAAAATAAGTAAAATGTTTTTTTGCTGCACCCGGTACATGCTCTTACAGCCTCAAATTCTTCAATTAATGATTTGAACTTGATGAACTCACGACATATTTATTCCGAAATCAATGGTCTGGTTTCCAAAAAGGCATCTGAAAAATGTTTTATCATTCATGGTATTTATCTAAAGTACTTGTTTTTTGGCTAAATTTGATTGTCGAGTCAGTATGGCATCCAAAAAAGAAAATATTATTTAAAAGATCTACCTCTAAACAATTCCCCGAAAATTC
>NW_027290373.1:0-4826 GCF_016086655.4 Lepeophtheirus salmonis | reverse complement strand
TGAGTTACCCAGCTTTTCCATCTTGAGGGGGGGGTATGCAGTGGTGATGATACTGCTCATCACACAATGTTTTGGAAAACTCATAATAAACTTTTTTCAAAAGAGAAATGAGAGGTTGGGTAATTTTTAAATTTTAAATGTTTTGATATTGTAAACATCTGTTTATTTTTAAATAAATGCAAATGCCTTTCTCTCTTTGGAAATCGGTCCCAAACTAGTTTGTACCAGGTAAACAACGTAAAAAGTGAAAAAATATGTAGTCCCCTTCAAAATATTCCCATCCCAGATCCCACTCTGAATTATTTTCTGTCCTCTAAACGCAACACCAGATGGTAAATTTTATTTTTCTGATTTTTGATGATATAAAGCTAGAACGATTTAATACGAGGCTGGTTTAAAAAGTTTCTGACCTAACAAAGAAACAATATATTTCTCTAGATTTTTATTTAAATTTATCAGCATTGTTTTCTTGTATATCTACACACTTGTTCCAGCGATGCTTGCATCAATGGAACCCTGTTGAACAGTACTAAGCGTCATTCTCAGCAAAATAATTATTCACAAGGAGATTTGACAAAAAATTGCAGTCCAATGTTTGGATATTATTTTTGTTTCGGGCGTATAGTGGTATATCCGAGTTTCATCTACAGTAATTAATCGGCGCCAAAACTCTGATTTATTTCACCTAAACTACGGTAATAGAGTGATACTTAATTTTGTCCTTTACAAAAAAACACCAAGATCAACTCACTTAAACGACTGTTACATAAAAACTGCTCGTGCAAAATAGCTGAAACATTGGTCAGTGACTGTTAACAGATGTAGGATAGATGTGACTAGTTTTCATTTACGAGTTCTGCTATATTTACTTTGAGGTCAGCAACTTTTCTGAGTTCAGACACCAAGTTCAGACAAAGGTAATTCTCAAAAAAAAAAGAAAAAAGTTTTTCAGCTTACAACAAATCAATACAGTTTTGAAATAATGCACTTTGCTGTTATTTGAGTAGGTTCTTTTGAAGGATGACTTATCTATTAATTACTTATCTTTATTTTGAAAGACTGTTGACTGAAAATTTAATAAATAGACAAAAATAGACTGTTCTGCTTCTTTTTCACATGATTCTTACTCTCCTCCATTTGACTGACATGGCTTGTTCTCTTCCAAGAAAAAAGATTGCATGGGTATTTATGAACCTAAATTAAAAAATATTGTTATGTCTATAAAATTGGATATAATACTTTCTGTTTCAATTTAAAACCAATGGCCTCATCTAAAACTAAGAAAATTTTTGTGAGTATTATATAGAAGGTTGAGTCGCAAAACCAGGCATCGAGAGTTGCTTTAGAAATATTCCAATAATTAATTATTTTCAATAATAACAAAACAATAATAAACAAGTCTTTTTTAAACTAGATCAACATTCATCTTCAACTTCATCATGAATCATAGACTTAGAACGTTGCCCAAAAGTTTTTCAAGCAGTTGATGACTAACTCCTCAGACAAGTTGTCCCACGCAGTTTTTAAGTTATGCTGTCTACTTACTGCTTTTCTGTAGAGGTCTTCTCAATCATTTTTTATATTGGAACCATTGAGAACCAGGCTCTTCGAGCACATCACAATGTCCATATTCCTCGCCTACTCAATTGTATTTTGGCTTTGTACTCATTGATAATGTCGAGATGACGGAATGTTTATTAAATTTTATTTATGAATAAAGGATGGCATAACCAGAATGTGAAAAAAATACCTAACCCTTCACCTTCATATGTTAATGAGGAAATTAACATTAATTAACACTCCACTTTTTTTCGTTCCGCCCCTGTATGCTTCGACTTCCATTACATTTATGCCAAGCACGTTAACGTAGTAACTTGTTTGAATATGTAACAGACCATTAGAATGTTTAGTTCTCAGAATTTTGCATCTTCAAACCTCAACCATTCTGATTTTCAAAATTAATGATTTAAAGTTTGTTTAACCTAGAGAGAGGCAATCCAAAGATAAATTAATTTTCAGAATCAATATATCCCTATGCCATTTATCTACCGCAAAAATAAACATTTTAAATCAAAGAACCTTTTCATTAATGAAGTGGTTTTTTTAGGGTTCAATATATTTATTCATTTAAACAATACATTTATGAAGCAATGGAAACGTTAGCATCATGTTCTCAAAAAAAAAAAAAAAAAAAAAACTATAAAAAGAAGAAATTTAATTAATATTATGTCACTGACAAAAGGATAAAAAACAAAACCGGCAAATCCAGATATCTGATAAATGACCCATATTATAAACGAAAAATCTTGAGCTAGTTCTGACAATACTTATTAATAAACATTATAAAACTTTGTGAAATTGGGACTATTGCCTTAGAAACGTAATCATGGAGCTACGAAGGGAGCTCTTGATTTTTGTCGATGCTTCAATATTATACATTGTATTTTGGGGATGAACCACTCAATCTTCCATCTAACCTTATATCGTGAGGATGTTATAATGAGCCAATCTGAGGGGACTCAATCTCACATGAAAGTTTCTCCAGACTTCTTCCTTCACAATCCTAAGGATGGGGGTGATTTTTTAAACATTGGTCAAATGAATGAAAAGGGTCTCCAATTCTATTTTGCATAAAAACCATTTATCTCCTTAGGATTTTCCCAGGACTTGCTTGTAAAAATACAAAACATCCCCATTCCTCAGCTATTTCTGACGTGTGTCAGTGAATGGGTTCTTCAAAATTACGTTTGGATCCGGATGTTCCATGTCATTGCTAATACCAAGCCGTTCAAAGCTTTCCCTTGTAAGTGATGAAGGGCCCTTCTCTTCACGATCAATATTAACAGTAGAAGCTTGCCCTATCACTTTTTAGGGACGACTTCTAATGCAAGGATGGGAATACCTAGATAATTACTCTGAAATCTTGGCCAGAACACATCCACCGAGTTCTATAGGATAGAAAGAAGTTATCAATACAGGGCTCCCATCAGATGTATATTGGCCTGCAGAAGTAATCCCTGCACTACTAAAGACCTCATTCCAACTGGTCAGAAGAGGATAATAATTAAATGGTTCATTTGTACCTAGTCGAAGGAGAACAATCGCAATGATGGAGCTCCATACTGAGCGTATCTTCCTACAATGGTGACCTGATCTTTTCGCTTCTCAATTTTTTTGGATGGATCCGTACAGATCCCTTTAGCAAATTGAAACCAATCTGTTAGTAGAATTTTCTTTTGATTTAATTGCCAAAATCACCCAAACTTCTAGTCGTTTTAACCGTGTAGAGATTCGCAGCCTTTCACATAACTTCACATGTGTGGAACCGAAACCACAGAGAATTGTTGGAACATAGTAATTCGACCTTGAAACATATGACCTTGCATACCCATATACTAATTTTAGCTTAATTTATTTATACTCTCACATATCATCTTTGAAAAAGACAGGTATATCTGCAGATAGAGTGTTTTATCCCAGAGCCTTAATGTTCAATTGGTCATTAAAAAACTGAGTGGAATGGGAATTTTTTTGCGTTCATGAAACTGAATGCAAAAGAAATACTTAAAATGACCATCACCAGGAAGTCGTCAATGCTAAATGATGAGTTCAATGGCTAGACGGATGGCCAAAAAAAGAAGCTAAGATCGTTTGGATATAAACCCATACGGCAGACCTTCAAGGGTGAAATACCTATATTGTGTTTGGGGAACAATGAACTCCATGTGTGCAAAACTTAAAATGACAGTCTCGAATACCAAAACTATGTTAACAAACCCATCGACAAAAATTGTAGTGTACTTGGATGATGTACATAAGTCTATTACATCTTTAATAGAGCGCAGTATATCCTCTAGCAGGCGGGACGCCATAAATCCTGTCTGATCCGTTGATATAATGTATGAGAATCTGGGAAAGTATTCGATTCAATATTCCAGGAGGGAATTGGGTCTGAAGTTTTTAATGTCATACTTTTACCTGTTCTTCTTTATGGCTCAAGTTAAGGATCCCGTGTTCACGAAGTCAGGAACCAAAACCCTTCTCGAATATTTCCTTCAACGCTTCTTCGAGGATTGAAGAAAGCAAACCTTTTTGTAAAATTCAAAAGGGAACCCTGATGCTGCAGAGCTTGTAAATTGTTTGCATAATCTCGGATAAACTTTAAAATTTCTTTTTCAGTGATGGGCTAGTCTATATCTAAAAATATATCACGCTTTAAATAATTTTGATCATGTTTTTCAGTTCTTCCAGGATTCCCATTTTGAAATAACAAAGGTTTCTATTTAGTTTTGTCTTTCAACAACCTCCATTTCAAACAGAAGTCACATAGTCTGTTCGACTTACAAACCGAACAACTATCAATTTGGAACAAAATCGGCATACTTCTTTGGATATTTCTATGAATCCTCCAACATTTCGCCTCAGGGAATTTCTATGAAAGTCATTTTTTCTCTGGGAAGCAATTTTTCCAGATGTTTGAAGTAAGATTTCCCTTTTACATTCAACTCCACCATTTTTATTCTTAAGCTATCCCATGAAGAGATTTTACCAGCATTTAATAACACTTTGTTCCTTGTAGTGGTCTCAGATATATCATTACAAGTTCTTTCCACTTCAAGAGAGACATATTCAGTTTTCAGAAGGATCTTCGAGGTTTTGAAGGATTACTGAATGCTGCAAATGCTGGAAAACGGTCAGAAATGTACAAAGCGAACACCATAAAATATGCAAAAGATTTGCCAGTCAAAAAATCCACAGGTATTCTCAAAAAATTTGTAGTTGTTCACAAAAATCAAACGCTTCGGGGAAAAAATAAAAAAATTTGG